>NW_007578030.1:343155-354117 GCF_000690725.1 Stegastes partitus
GGCTGCTGAATGTCCACACTCCTGATTCCCCTCCATCTGCTGCTCCAAAGCGTTTTCTCTCCAGATGGCCAGACATCACTGTTGTGCTTCCATGTCACAACAAAATTGCAGAATTGACACCTGTAATAAGCAGCATAAAGTGCAATTTTCTCTGCTGGCTCACTGTTCTCTGTGTGTGTTGTTTTTTCACTGGTTGCAGCCAACTGTCACCGAGTCATACAAGCACAGCCAAATAATCTGCAGTGCAGTTCGTCGTCAGCTATATTTTATCAGGAATTTTATCGCAGCACAGCTCCTCATGCAGTCACAGCGACTCGCTCTTATATTCTCAGGGAGATCAAAGTAATCTAACCTCAAAAATTCTTAAAATTATTCAATAGTGAGAGCCAGCAAGCCATAAAGATTACATGCAGAATATATCTAAATTGCTGATGTGTCTACAGCAAACACAGAGGAAAGGACGGATGGATGGCTGGTCATTCTGTCGATCGAGTAAAACATTTAAAAAGCAAATGGAAAATTGAAGGAACTTATTTTCACAGCTCAGTGGAAAAGAATGATTAAAGTACTTGGGGGGTAATGACTCCCTGAATAAATGCATGAGACTGTAAAAGTAAAAAAACAAGAACCTTAATTGCAAAAGTCATATTATATTGCTGACAGCAGTGTCAGAAAGGTGAGAATCAGAATAACAATATCAACACTTGTTCTGTAGTTTGAGCCGTTTTCAACATCCAATTTAAAGAAAGTCAAACATCAAACCATTCCATCTTTTTCTGTCTCTGTGGGTCTGTTTTTTAAAATTTGAGACCAAAACCATAATGCTGCCAGTGTAGCACACAGCACCATAAATTATTAACTCAGCGCTGTCAATCATTGCACTTGACGACGTGCTTTCAAATCCGACAGCGCTGCCAGCTCGGCAGGCAGACAGACTAAATGGTCTTTGAAGAAAAGCCACCGATATAACAGAGATGTGCTGCTGATTTTTATTGCAAATGAGATCAATTTCTCCATCAGTCATGTGGGAATGAGGGGGTTGGACGAGGTGACATGACGTGCTTCTGCTAAATGAAAGGCCATTTGATCTGATTAGTTACTTTTGTGACAAAAAGCCGTAATAAAATGAAACCTGGCAAGGTCGCCGTACGCATACTTCAGGAGAAGATCAATGGGCTTGATGATAATTCTTTCTTCTGCCTCCTCGTGGATGTCGGCTGCTGAGGTGAAAAGAAAAAAAGAACACGAATGGCAAAAGATGATTGCAGCAAAGGGAAAGATTTCAGTTAAAGCTACAGCCGTGATTCAGTCGAGCAAAAGTAAAAAAAAAGATGAATAGAAGAGGTCACCTTCATGGGGACGGAGATCATATCAGTAACCACGCATACCTTAGATTTGTTTCTTCAACAGCTGTATTAGATGTAACTGTAATGCCAAAGGTAAAGCACTGACGGTATTTCAAACAGAGTGTAAACTTCATCCAAGTAAGAAAATGTCCAAGTTTCTTTTTTAAATCTACATCTGTTGAAACACATTTCGCTCCAGTTCGTTGCTTTGGTGGCATGCCGACAGCCATCTACTCAAGGTAATGCACTCATGATGGATAAGTATCTCACTTTAAAGAACCAAACTATCCCTGAAAGAAAAATAACTGAGCTCTTTCTTGGATATATATGTGGCCAAAAAAGAAAATACTTCCAAGGGCTGGATTTTTAACCTTTTGAGGGCCTTTTGTTTGTTAAATCCTTGTTGAATGCTGGACCTGGTGTTGCTCTACTTTGTTGGGGACATGCTTTTTTTTTTTTTTAGTACAACAAATTTATTTATTTTTTGCCCAATTTGATCTGGAGTAAACGCATTTGCAGCTTGAACACCGGCAATGATTTGTCCACACGTCGGCGTTTGTCCTTGGCGCTCCGTGTATTGTTTAGTTTGGGCCGCAGTCATTTTTCTTAGCGGCTTAGACAACTAGAAATTTAAGGGTGGCACAAAAAGTACAATAAATTGATAAGTAAAAACAATAAAAATCCATGAGGAAATGTTATGAATTCTATTCGTATTATTCTATTTTGCTGTTGTAGAGTCGAGGCTTGTTGAAAACTACGTCAGTTAAGAAACCAACATATGTCAGAATGTGAGTCCTTATTTCATCATTTGTTATTAATTATCTGATGTGCACAGACTAGTACAGATGCAGGTGATATTTTGGTTATTTCAAAAAATAAATACAAGCAGCCAGGAGAAAAGATGCAGCCATGTATTTTGTGTGATGATGTTTTATCAAACTACAGCAACTTATGGTACAATAAAATGTCTTTTCATTGTTACTAGGCAACCCATCGTTATATTCTCCTTTGATTTTTGAGAGGTCGTGTTTCATCGTGCATCCGTACGTATAATAATGTCTCCGCTGCAGATATTCGCCCCGATTTGAAGAAAAGTGTTTGTAAATGAACTTGCCTGATCAGATGTAGCGTGGCGAATGAGATTTCAGGGGTGGCCGTGGCCCCTGTCAGGGCACAAGTGGAACAGAAACAAAGCATCTCTTTTGGCAAAAAAGAAAAATCACACACGTTTTCTGAAGCATGCAGCAAATCATTTAATGTGGAACGGAAATGAATCGCTGTGATGATACAACTGAGTGCCTTTACTTATTAAAATGTCGTGTTTGGGGGGTTAACATTTTCACACAAGGTCTCTTGGAATAATTGCTTTTTTTTCTTGGCAACACTTTTATTTATTTAATGCAAATTTAAGGTAGACTTAAAAAAAAAAAAAAAAAACGGGCCGGATCCTTTGCCAGGTTCCTCACCTCCATGCATGCACCCAGACTAGCTCACACAATTTGGCTTCTGTCTGTTGGAAGAAATAAGTTCAAAGTATTGATGAGCTGCAGTCTGAAGAAAAACAACTCGTGTATGAACGTAATGATACACATCAAATGTGTGAGGAAGATTACCAAAGAGACATTGGCAATAAGCAAAAAAAAGAAACTACAAAAGAGCACAAAGAAAGAAAATGAGTCTCAGATCAAGTGAATGTAATGAATCTCTATTTCAAAAACACTTCTATCTCGTCTCAAAGCTGCAATGCTGGTGAGATCTCCAGCAGATATGTGGTCTTGTTTCATACCAAAATGCAAAGAATGTAGTAAGATTTAAAGAGGAAACTAATTGGACTTCTTCAAACAATTATCTTGTCTGTTTTGCTTGGAATTCGCTCAAGTGGCAACAGTAAGATGTATTTATATCAGGGACCGAGCTGTAAAATACAACTTTTTAGTGTGAAAAACAGCTTTAAACAAAACAAAAATAAAAAAATAATATAATCCACCATACATAGTGTCTCGGAATCAGAATCAGAATTAGCTTTAATGGCCAAGTACGTACACAACATATAAGGAATTTGGTTTCGGCTGGTAGTGTTGCCCTAGGAATTTGCACGAATAATAGAAATAGGAAAATTTAAAAAAATAACATAACTACAGAAAAAAGAATAAAATACAATAAATATTAATAAAAAAAATAAAACAAGATAATAAGACAAATATACAAGAATTTACAGATCCAGTAGAAAAAGGTATATGTACATTAGCCTTTTCCTCTGATGGCCATAAAGCTCAGGTTCTTTTTTATGTCGACTGGGAACAAAACTCTTTTCAGTTCACTTCAGAGTCTCCCACATGCATTCTGCAAACTCTAGTCAGGATTTAACATGAGCTTTTTTTCAACTCTAATTTTCTCTTTGGCCACAGTTGTTGTATGCACAGCCAAAGCTTCATGGGAGAGCGGCAGAAATGTTCACCAGTCGCTCTGATCAAACAGCAAAGAGAAATAAAAAATGCATATCAAACAAGAGCTCGGGTCTGACGAGGTTTATTCTGTGTTAATTTCAGTGATGGATGTGTAACGGCTCTGCAGCAATCCCACCAGAAGAAGAATCTACACTTTGTTTCATTAACAGTTGTGCTGTTTTCTTCATTCTGTCGTCATTAATCTGTTGCAACTGCAGCGAATCCAACCTGAGAGCAGCTTCAGAGGAGCTACCTGCAGGATTTCAGGTCCACAGGGATTCATATTAACAATCGCAGCATATGTACATGCAGGAATATTCTTTTACATAATGGTTTCATGTATACAGTTAGATGTAAACACCACCGGGTCAATTTCATGCTCCAGAAGACAGACCAGTAAATATAGCAGAGGGAATAAATTAGTGAAAGTGAGACACTCAGTGGGAAGTGTTTCCCCCAGCTGTAAATTCCCATATCAGCGCTTGCTTTTAATGATATCCTCCATGCTCGTAGTCTCTGAGATAAAACTGCCGGCTATTATTGTGGCTGCAGCTTTTCATCGTTTCAGCTTTGTTTTTGAGAAACACTTTGTCTGAATACTGCAGCGTGGCCACGAGCTGCTGCCATGAAGCCTGGTCAGAGGATGCTGCTGGTGTAAGAAGACGAATAAAGTTCAATCAAAGTAAAAGGATCACTAATCCTGTGGGGATCATGAATGTACAGAACCACATGTCATGACAAAACCACCCAATATGTGTTCATACAAAACCAAAAGTGTTATCCGTCGCTATCCAACAACCATATCCCCAGAAAAAAACGTTCCTGTGGGACCAAACAGCATTCTCCAATGGGTTTTGAGGGAAGCCTGTTTTCATCCAGATGATGTTTGTTTGTTATAAATAGCAAATTCATTTCAAATCAGCACATTTTTCTCCAGTTCTTATGTTGCCTAACTGTCACTNCGTTTCAGCTTTGTTTTTGAGAAACACTTTGTCTGAATACTGCAGCGTGGCCACGAGCTGCTGCCATGAAGCCTGGTCAGAGGATGCTGCTGGTGGAAGAAGATGAATAAAGTTAAACCAAAGTGAAAGGATCACTAATCCTGTGGGGATCATGAATGTACAGAACCACATGTCATGACAAAACCACCCAATATGTGTTCATACAAAACCAAAAGTGTTATCCGTCGCTATCCAACAACCATATCCCCAGAAAAAAACGTTCCTGTGGGACCAAACAGCATTCTCCAATGGGTTTTGAGGGAAGCCTGTTTTCATCCAGATGATGTTTGTTTGTTATAAATAGCAAATTCATTTCAAATCAGCACATTTTTCTCCAGTTATTATGTTGCCTTGCTGTCACTTCTTTTCCTCCAAACGATCCTTCAGTAAATCTAAGACTCATCACCCTGGTAACCTAGAAAACGGTGAAGATGCTTCAAATTAGTTCTGAAAGGATCATGTTTCAACCCAAAGCGAGATATTTTCCTATGTCTAGCTACGTATGTACCTAAAACCTAATCGACCACCAAGTGAAAACCAACAGGAAGCAAAGAATGAAGACCCCACACAGGATGGAGGAAAAAAATAAAATAAAATAAAATCTAAAAGTGACGAAGATAAAATAGGAAATGTGAAATGAGTCAGAGTTCAGTAAATAAATGTTTTTTTGTTTGTTTGGGGTTTTAAAAACAACAACAAAAACGTACAAATGAGTTGGATAAAGTCAACAAATTTAACAGAATAATTTAACCTGATTGACCAAAACAGAAGAAAAAGGTGAAAAAACAAACAAAAAAAACAAACTTATATTAAAATAAACACACAAAAAAAATAGGTATAGATATAGCTATATATTTAATAGAACGGATTATTTAAAAGAAGTTTAAAAGAAAAAAGAATCTGTCTTTAGGCTGCTTTTACGTACTTTAAAGTCCTGATGCTGACTCATGCTTCCATCCTCCTCTGCTGCCTCCACACAACGTGTTCTGATTTAAAACCACACTCCCCTCAAAATGAAATTGAGAATGCAGATTATTTTAAAGGAAGGTCATTTTGTCGAGACAGGGTCCACATTTGTTCTGTTTACTTGTCAAAAAACATGTAATTCTAAATTAGTGACGGTTTGACCAGCACCTTGCAGCCCTCTGTGTGTGTGAACAGCTGAATGAGAGACAGACTCACACACACAGAAATGCAATCATTTGCCAACACTTTGATCTGCTGCTGGTGGAAGATGAATCAAATTTCATGGCTCAACTCATTCTATTTTTTTTTTTCTTGAGCTACTTGAGCCAAAACATTAATAACATCTCCTCCTCCTACGCAGTCATTCCTTCCATGTGGCTAAAAATACAACAAGGTGTGAAGCTATTGGCACCAACATCGCAGATGAATCGTCAAGCTCAAGAGTCACTGCTATTGGATAGCTGGGGTATTATAGCTCTTCATTTCCCACTAAATCAGATTCACAAATGATTGACAGCTTAATGGGTGGTTGCCTGGCAACAACAGATACTTGTCAGTGCCAAACTGATGTCGGTGTGAATTTTATCAGGAGCCACGATCACTGCAGCAGGTTTTGTTTTTATTGTATTTTATTTTTAGCAAGTCCAGTGTTTTTATCCCTTTTAATTAAAAAAGTTTAGCAAACATTTGTCACACTGTCAAAAAAATCTAGAAGAATGTTTCCCATTTATTTGATTTACTTATTCAGTATTTTTGAGACACAAAAATATAAAAACAATTATAAAAACTATTGGTGCTACAATTTTACATGGATTTGTTTGCTGATAGAGATAGAATGTCCATCCTGCATCGTGAAAAATTTGCATTTTCAACAGGTTTGAATTGTATTTTTTATTCATTCATGTATTTATTTTTACAAATTCTCCCTGTTTTCTTAAACTAGACATCCATCCATCCATCATCTATACACCACTTAATCCTCACTAGGGTCATGGGGGGCTGGAGTCTATCCCAGCTGACTTAGGGTGAAGGCAGGGGACACCCTGGACAGGTCACCAGTCTATCACAGGGCTACACTTAGAGACAGACAACCAAGCACACTCACATTCACACCTACGGACAATTTAGAATCACCAATTAACCTCAACATGTTTTTGGACTGTGTGGGAGGAAGCCGGAGAACCCGGAGAGAACCCACGCTGCACGGGGAGAACATGCAAACTCCACACAGAAAGATTCCGGTGCCCCCACCGGGACGCGAACCTTGCTGTAAGGCAACAGTGCTACCCAACTGCGCCACCCTGCAGCCCTTAAATTTTTCATGACTCGTATAATCAAAAACATAAATAAATTATTTACGTTAGCCTTTTAAATGTCCATGTCAAACATTTTTTTTTGTTTGTTCTTGTTTTTTTTATTTTAATTCATTGTTTTACATAGTTTGGCTGTAAAATTTAAATCAGGAAAAAACATTATGTATTTATCATTTAAAATGCATCTTTCAGTAATGACTAACATCTGTAAAATAATGATAAATGTTACTTTAAAAATTGTCCCAATTTTTGTAAATAACAGATAAAACAGATATGTAAAGTCATAGGAAAAAAGAAGTAATCATGTTAAATGTAAAATAACAAAACAAAACCAAAAAAAAAGTCAAAATCTGTAAATCAGGTATATGTCCAAAATCTGTGTTGCAATAGGAATTTGTTCTATCACAGTGTGTGCCCATAAAATGAAAGTTTCACAGTATTTACATCGACTAGGATAAAACAAACAAACAAACAAAAAAACAAAGAGTACATGAAAACAGTGTGCAGATGTTTATATATTTCTGTGAACATTTTTTTCTTGTCATGGAAGCAATTTGTGTCTCTGCAGAGGACGAACTAAATGTCAAGCACAAAATAGTCCTGAGCCACACACACACACACACACACACACACACACACACACACACCCACACACATACCGCTCACACAAAAGCAAGGTTGTACACGGGTGTTATTTATTTATTACATGTCTTTTTATATTTTGTCTTTGCCCTGTCAAGGCCATCCACACTCATGTCAGATGTGTGTGAGTGACACAAATTGGGAAAAGACAGTAATGAGGAAAAGGACATGAGAGCGAGTGGTCGCTCTTGACACTGAAGTGACAAACGGAAGAAAAAAGATGGAGACGCTTGGGTTTGAACAGAAAGACGGAGAAATGAGATGGCAAGATGGCATTCCCCAGTGTCACCGCGTCTTCATGTCATCTGCTCTTCCTTCATGGAGGCAGGATGGTGCAAAAAAAGGGAGAAGCAGGAGGGACGGAGATAAATCACAGAGAGAGAAAGTCGCCGTCGTCTGGAGGAGATGAAAGGAGCGAAGCAACAGCAGCACTAATGGGGCTGAACTGAGGCTTATGTGGTGACTCAGGGGGTGAAGTAGCTGCATCCAATCAGACAGGAGTCAGTGGTGGGGCGGCGATGAGAGAGAAAACTTTAAAAATGTGGATACCTGCAGCGCGTTAGGAGATGGGCTGATAGAGGTTTTAAAGGAGTGATTAAGTTAATGTACCGCAAACGTGTCATGACTGTAAGAAGACGGGGATGAAAACGACAGCAGCACATTTTAAACACTAAATCCGTGGTACTTACAGTGCAAAGTGTTTTTCCTGATGTCTTCTAGTTTTGCATATTTCTCACGTTTAAATGTTCCAGATCATCAAACTAATCTTTATATTGTTTCAATATTAGACAGAGAAAAACCACAAAAAGCAGTTTTTAAATCATGATTAGGCCACCTCGACTGAAGTTAAACACTCGATTCTGCAGAATAGTGTTCATTTAGTAACTGTCCTTTTTCGTCTTGCCAAAGCATCTCAATTGGATTCAAGGCCGGACTTTGACTCGGCCACTCCAAAACCCCCAGTTTTGTTCTTTTTGAAGCATCCGGAGGTGGACCGTCTTGTGTTTTGGGTCATTGTCATGCTGCACAACTCATTTGCACTTGAGCTTTAGACCATGAACTGATGGGCGGTTATTCTCCAGGAGGACTTTCTCATAGAGAGCAGAGTTCATTCATGGCTCCATCAGGTATGACAAGTTGTCCAGGTTCTGTGGAAGCAAAGCAGGTCCAAACCATCACACGACCACCTCCATGTGGCACTGTTGGTATGATGGTCTTCTTGTGGAACACAGTACTAGCTTTATGCCAGATGTGATGGATGGATAGATGGATAGATGGATAGAACTTTATTGATTTCCTCAGGGAAATTGTTATACTAGTACAACACCAACACAACATTAATAACAACAACAACAATGGATACAGTAACAAAATTGCCAAACAGGACCCACGTCTTCCAAAAAGTTCCATCTTTGACTCATCAGTCCACAGGATGTTATCCCAAAAGTCTCAGGACTCATCTAGACTTTTTTTTTTTTTGCAAATGCCAGACTAGTCCTAATGTTCTTTTTGGTCAGGAGTGGTTTGCGTCGAGCAGCTCTCCCATTGATTTTACCCAGTGTCTTCCTTATTGTGGAATCATGTTAACTGAGCCAAGTGAGTTCTGGGTTCTTTCATGACCTCCTGGATCAGATGTTGACATGCTCTTGAAGAAATGTTGGTCGGCCGGTCACACCTGGGAGGGTTCACCACTGTTCTATGTTTCTTTATTTGTGGTTTGCTGGAGTCCCAGAGCCTCAGCTCCAGACAGATAAACGTCAGTGACTTTGTTGTTGAGTCTCTTCAGAACGTGGCATCACATGCTGCTTTTTGGGACCCTTTAGCCTCCTTCACAATGCCAGACAAGTTCTAGTTGCTAAGGAGGCAATTACTTTCTCACACACAGCACGGCTCCTTGAAATCTAATTTAAAAACTGTATTTTGTGTTTTCTTGGGTTGTCTTATACTAAATATTTCAGATCATAAAACTAATTTTAAGTGCGACAAATGTGCAAAAAAAGAAACAATCCCTAGTCCGGTAAATACTTTTACACAGCACTGTATACATCCTTGTAATTATTTTAAAAGGCAACAGCACTGTTGAGGCTTTTTGTTTCCGTATGTAAGCTAATAGAATCTTGGTTGTCAAAAGAGCCCACGAGTCACTCTGATGTCATAAATAATTTCTTTGTTTTACAAAAAATAAAAAAAAATCTGGCTTTGTTTATATTTCAAGGTTTGCAGTTATCAGCTTTCAGACATCTTATTTGCATCTGTTACACGAGACAAGTTCTGTATTATATAAAACACATTTAAAAGGATGAATCAAAGAGCTGCTTTTATTCACATAGAGCAGTTATAGAGGAGAGCAATATCCCTCATTTAGAGTTTCAATTCAATGTGCTTTGGTCTCTACCCACTCCTGAGGGAAATAACTGTCTCTATAGCCAGCAAGGCGAACTAAAGCTGTCTGCTGTTTGTTACTGAGCAGATTGTGTACAGGGAGGATGTGACTGTCTGCTTCAGCTGCAATATATATATATATATATATATATATCAGAGTGATGTTACAATGTGAAAACATGTTCTTCAGCTGTCCAAAGAAAACCCTATTCTAGGCATCTTAACCAGAGGTTGTGGGCAGAAAATAGTTGATCCTGGTGAGGCAGTTTGCCCTGGAACATTATGCAAACACAGTAAGTAACTACTAGGCAGTGCCAAATCCTAAATTCATTGAACTACTTCTTCTACCAACCCCTAATACTCACAATAAAAATACATTTAAATATGTACTTGATTTTCTATAGTTTAATCACTTGCCAGTTGTGATGCAATTACTGTAAAAAGAAAAATAAAAACACTTAAACTTCAAACCTGAACTATAAAGAGTTGTTCTCTCTGTTGCTTTGTTGCTGTCGTACAGAGTGGTGCTGAACGGAGGAGATCAGGCAGCAGGAGGATAAAGGATGGAGATGAGAACAAGAAAAATACGTAGTGATGAAAGAAAGGGAAGAGGATACGCATGTAATGTGTTTACACTTTAAAACGTGGGGCAGCAAAAAATAAAACGAACAGAAAAAAATAATTAAAAAATAGTCGTCTCTTAAAAATACAGTCATTTTCTTTAATTAAAAAATTAACTTCTAGCATCATGTATCTTATTGGTGAAAATAGTTGATAGAGTTTTGCAGCTTTTAATTTCCCACTAAATCAGACCCACAACTGACTGACAGTTTATTTTTTGGTTTCCTGATAACAACAGATAATT
>NW_007578030.1:357700-360331 GCF_000690725.1 Stegastes partitus
TAAGGCAGTGAGAAAGGAAGAAAGGGTTTCTCTGCTGCTTATCGAAAGTCAGACACTTTGAACTTTTTAAACTGGTTAACTTCTTTATAACTTTTTAACTTCAGTTTATGGAATCTCATGTGTGTTTTACGCAGGTTGAGGAGTGGAGGAACCGGATCCCGTTGGACAAGGGATACGTGGCCATCGCGGTCAAAGAGCACAAGGCGGTCACACAGCACTTGGCAGTCTTTGTGCTCTCCCCAGAAGAAGAGGCTGTAAGTTGACTTTATTTGTCAAGATGACTGTCTTTGTGAAAATCCAGAATTAGAATCTGATGCCTGTACATTTCTTTCTCCACACAGTGGTTCCACAACTACTTTGAGTATGTGAGGGACCAGCTGAGGGCCCAGGTGTGACCCAGCCGAGGGCCAGGACTACGAAGAATGCCCTCAGGAGCGGTTTTTCCTGTCTGGGAGGCCCATTTCTAACTGTTCGAATGACTTGAACAGGCTCCACCATAGGTGAGCACATCTTGAGAAAATTGAAAAAAGACATTTCTTTCTTGAAGTAATTGCCATATAAAGTAACCTCATAGTAGGACGGATGAGAGCTTTCACTTACAACTGACTCTTCACTGTCATTTTAGGTACAGTCTCCCTCCAGTGACCAGCCAGGTGGCCAGACGGGTCTTTGAGAATCAATAAAGTTGAATCTATCTATCTATCTATCTATCTATCTATCTATCTATCTATCTATCTATCTATCTATCTATCCTAAGGCCCACCTGTACAATAATCATGCTGTCTAATCAGCATTGTTGACATGCCACACCTGTGAGGTGGATGGATCATCTCACAATTTTTGAGAGGAATAGGCCTTTTGTGAACATAGAAAAAGTCTTAGATCTTTGAGTTCAGTTCATGAAAAATGGGAGCAAAAATAGAAATGTTGCGTATACATTTTTGTTCAGTTTTCCAGGAGCACTGTCAACGGTGGATTCAGTGGTTTCTTTTTATCAACCCTTGTATACAGAGGAAATACCTCTAGAGCATTTTCGCTCGTAGCTCCTCCGGCAAGCCTCTTGTCTCGTAAAGATGCATTTCAGATATTGTGACATCCTTCAAGATGGTGTTCTGTGATTGATTTCTAGGTCGCATGTGTGNTGGCAGAATTAGAAAATGTATTTTTTTAAATGTCCTGGAGTTGTTGATTGATCTTGAGGAGATGTCAGGACGAATACAACTGGTTAAAAACATGAAGGCTTCTGTCTCTGTGTGCGTCCAGATATTCTCTTCTACTGGCCACGGGGTGTAAAGTGTGTGGCAATTTTAAAATTCACGCATGAGGATATTGTTTTCAAGAAACAACACTGATGTAAAGCTGAGCTGTGAAGATTGAAAAGCTGTTTTATGTTGGAGGGAAATGTCGCCTCATTACTCACAGATTGTTGGTCCTTCTATATCTGGTAGAGAAGTGAAGAGAGCAAGGTGTACAGGTGGTGGTGCAGACAGGAATGGGAAGTGGTTGGACCGCAGTATGATCATACCACAAAGTGAACAGGTGTGGGATGTAAATAGTCATGCACGTTTAATACCACATATCTAAAAAAAAAAGAAAGAAAAATTGTCAAAGGATCTCACTGAAATCTGGAAAAGAAAAAAAACAAAGTTGTGCCTTTATTAGGAACAGGTATGTAGGTTTCAGAAACAAAACCTCAAAACCAGTCAGTATCTGGTGTGACCACCGTTTGCCTCACGCAGTGCAACACATCTCCTTCACATAGAGCTGATCAGGTTGTTGGAACGTTGATCCACTCCTCTTCAATGGCTGTGCGAAGTTGCTGGATATTGGCAGGAACTGGAACGTGCTGTCATATACGCCGATCCAGAGCATCCCAAGCATGCTCAATGGGTGACGTGACCGGTGAGTATGCTGGCCGTGCAGGAACTGGGATGTTTTCAGCTTCCAGGAACCGTGCACAGATCCTTGCAACATGGGGCCGTGCATGATCATGGTGCAACACGAGTTGATGGTCGGGGATGAAAGATGCAACAATGGGCCTCAGGATCTCATTACGGTATCTCTGTGCATTCAAAATGCCATCAATAAAATACACTTGTGTTTGTTGTCCATGACATATACCTGCCCATACCATAACCCCACCGCCAACATGGGCCACTCGATTCACAACGTTGACATCAGCAAACCGCTCATACATGCTGTCTGCCATCTGCCCTGTACAGTGAAAACCGTGATTCATTCGTGAAGAGAACACCTCTCCAAAGTTCCAGACACCGTCGGATGTGAGCATTTGCCCACTCAAGTCATTTATGACGAGGACATGCAGTCAGGTCGAGACCCCGATGAAGATGGTGAGCAAGCAGATGAGCTTCCTTGAGACGGTCTCTGACAGTTTGTAAAGAAATTCTTTCGTTAAGCAAAACAATTGTTGGAGCAGCTGACTGGTCTCAGATGATCTTGGAGGTGAAGATGTTGGATGTGGAGAGGTCCTGGGCTGGTGTGGTGCGGTTACATTCTCTGAAACGCCTTTGGAGACGGCTTACGGTAGAGAAATGAACATTCACTTCCCAGGCAACAGCTCTGGTGGACATTCCAACGGGCGCTGCAGGAGACGGCTGCCTCACTAGTTGC
>NW_007578030.1:364004-371527 GCF_000690725.1 Stegastes partitus
GGATGGAAAATTAACCCACCCAGCAAGACCATGAATACATCTTCCGAATGTACCGAAGAGATGATTCATTGCCTTTTTGACACAATCTGCACAAAAAAAGGGATTAAAAGCTTTTTATGTCACAGTAATTGTGTCTTTCTTTGCATGGCCTTTCTCTGCAGTTAGTCTCTTCACTCAAAGTTTGCATGCAGTTGGATGCTGACAATCTGTATTTTCTGACATCAACAAGTGACAGTAAAACTCTGACAAGTAAACTTCAAAAACATTCACGAGTCCACGGAGATCACAGCTCAGCACAGTTCGCTGTTTGTCAAACAGACTCCGAGGGTTTTCCTTTTAGGAGTTTTGCTTGTTTTATCTTGCAGGCATGAGACAGCTCAGACTGTCAGACACGCTATCAGCGACATCACCGACAATCACAGGTGAAGTCAATTCGCGAGCGTTCTGCTTTGAATGAACGTGCGGGAATAAAAGTTCAAAAGGGTTTTTCACATCAGACCAAGTGCAAACAGCCCAACCTTTGTTCCCATTAAATATATGTCTGGGGACAAGATTTTTGTTTGGATGGATGAAGAGGAAACGATGTAAACTACTTGTGTTAAAGCTGTGCACCCTCCGCATCAGCCGCCATGCACATGTGAAAAGGCAAAATTGCTGCTTCTTGGGAATGGCCAATCACACGATGATAGAAAAAAAAAAAAGCCTTTTTTCACCAACTGAAAGCAAAACACACTAAATAAATGTTACTTGTCATCAAATGGGCAGACAATGTGTGTGTAGCAGGCCCATTTTGTTGCCTCGCTGCCTTTTATCTCATTTTTGGGGCGCTTGTTTGATAAGCTGTCAAACATTTTATCGGCCTCCTGCAGGTGCAGTCCCTATTCAGCAAATGAATCACGGGAACAGATGGCGAAGACCATAAAACTACATTGTCCTGACTTCAAATTCTGCCCAAACCTGTGCCATGGTGCCACTTGCCAACTCATTTTGTTTGTAGCTTGCTCATAGATTGTCACTTTACAGGCTTCGTGGCAGCTTCATGCATAGCAATGACCTTTCCAGTGACTGATCTGATTTGATATTGATTTCCCATTTATTGCCTGTGACCGTGCTTCGGTATATTTCTGTTGTTATTTTTTTCTTTCATATATATATTTATAGACTCCAAGTACGCCAGAATGATAGAATTCTATTCAACCCTTGGTACCTATAAAAGAGTTCTCCAGCAATTTATTTTCACTTCCAGAAAGTGAAACATTCACAAAGAGCAGCGTTATTGGTCAGGCTCCAGGATGTTGCATATCTTCCACCCTGCAAGCTCCCAGTTTACACCGCATTATTTTGTGTTCAAAATTTGTTGGCGCTTTACCCCTCCGTGGTTGTGTTCAAACCAGGTTTTTCTTCTTTCTTTCACCACATATTGCAGTTTCAAGGACATATTGTTGCATGCAAAATGCAGATTACTTTGTCCTAATGCTGTGCCTCAACCTTTAACCCGCTTACTCAAATTCCTGCCACAGTTTGTTGTGTGAAATGAGTTGTAATCAGTGTGCGGCTCAAGCTTGGTGTCTCTGAGAGAATGAACATGACGTCTGCAGAGGATTGTGGGTCAAAATGCCAGAAAAGCACGGTGGCTTGTAAAATACAGCTGGATGTAACGAGACATCCTGGTGTTTTAGGAACAGCACACTTGGGGCCCGTTTACACGGAGCAAAAACGGTGATATTTCAATGCGTTTGGGCCTTTGGTTTACACGTAAACGATCATATCTGAAAACTCCAGCCAAAGTGGAGATTTGGAAAAACTCCATCTTTACGTTTGGCGTGTGGACAGGAGGAGACGGAGTTTGACATCACAGTATATAACAAAAGCATCATCAGCGTCACATGTGTGCGACCGTGTTTACAGTTTGGCTACTGTGATAGAAATGGATGCTATTTTACTTGTCCTGTACTCTAACACCACATTTAGGAGCAGCTCCACTTCTCCAAACAAACAACCCTTGTGCCATTATCGTTGAAGTAACAGGAAGTAGTTTGTGCCATTCATCGTTGTGTTTTTTCCAGGATTCTGATTGGTTAGCATGGCTTTATGCTTCTCGTTACACTGCCCCCTATAGGTTTGGCATGCTAATAGCAGCTCTTAATGACGTGTTTATGCGGGTTTGTGTAAACGAAGATTTTTTTTAAAAAAGGGTCTGGTGTGAACAATGTCATTTTGGAAATGTAGATCCGTTTTTGTAAATACCTGGCTATGTGTAAATGTATTCCGTGTGCGCGAACATACGAAACCTTTTTCTGTCTGTTTTACAGTCATGTGTGTGATACTCCAATCCGTCTCCCTGCCAGCTGTGCTCCACCCAGCGTGCACACCTGTGCTTAATCAACTCCTCACCTGCACTACATCTACCTCGTCTCAAGTCGCTTTAAGCCAGATTCTTCTGCCTGCTTGTTAGTCTGTGTGTCATGTTTTTGCCAAGTCCACATGCACACGGAGGTTGTTTAATGCAGGGTTTCCCCCCTTTGATCTTCAAACAGATGTCCATTGACATGAAGGCACAAAAAAGCAACTGAATGACTGTCAAGAGTATGCCAAAACAACAGATGGTAATATAACCCTACCCTGAAGCTTGAAAAAGCTATTACTGTTTCCACTAGGCGGCCAACAATTGTGCACTGAGGAAGAGGGGGAATCCTGTGTTGACTGATTCCGATGCCCCTTGTGAAGGAATGCAGTGACAGAATTGATCACCCTAACCTCTTAATGAATTTGTTTGAACTTTTTTCTGCCAAAATCATGTTTTTGTAGCACATGACTCTTATGTTTCTAATCAATATATCTTTACCATTTTATTATAAGACTTAACTGTCACGCCTTTTCAGCCAACAAAACAAATAGGATGGGACTTGTCCTCTTGGTAACACAGAAAATGGAAAAGCTTTAAACATGTTTGCTAAATGTTGGGTTCTATTTTATTTGGCCTCTTTTGCCTTTATTCCAGAGGTTAGTGAGAAGAGACTGGACACACAGGAGAAAAGTGGGAAAGGTCCTGCAGCAAATCAGCCATGGGTTGGACTTGATCCATGACCGCAACCCCTATACATACGTCACCTGCTCAACCTGTTGAGCTACCAGAGGGCCTGAAAGGACCATATTTAACTCAAACCATTATATGTTCATTAACATAGCAAAGTAGTCTAGGTGCCTGAATTTAACCACGCTTCAAAGAAATAGTTCTGATTATGGAAGTGTCAATAAAAGTGATATTTTTGTAAACCTAACCAGTCAATAAAAAACACCAGCCCTATCCAGGAGGTGACCCTGGTCCATTTGCTATCCTCTCCTAAGTCCTTTTGCAGATTCTGGGGCTCCTTTGCACTCAAAGCTTTTCCCACAACATGACACGTTTGAAAAGGAAATAATGTTTCTTTCAAAACATAAATGGCAATGCAGTTTAGTTATATATATATAAAAACATGATTTTGTGGAGGCAGTGTTCCTCAATAGTCAAAGAGTGACCGTACATTTGTGTGTGAATATGTCAAAAGTCCTTTGAGCAAGGTTAACATCAGCACTGTCTTTGTAGCCATTTTAGTACAAAATCGCCTCATGTACACTAAGGAGATAACTGCACATACCAAAAGCCCATTTTCCATCTATACAAATCCTCACGAGGGTCACAGGGGGGCTGGAGTCTATCCCAGCCGACTTAGGGCGAAGGCAGGGGAGACAACCAAGAACACTCACATTCACACCTACGGACAATTTAGAATCACCAATTAACCTCAACATGTTTTTGGACTGTGTGGGAGGAAGCTGGAGAACCCGGAGAGAACCCACGCTGCACAGGGAGAACATGCAAACTCCATGCAGATAAATCCCAGGCGTCCTAACTGGGCGGCGAACCGGGGATCTTCTAGCTTTGAGGCGGCCAAGCCACCTGCCCAAAGCTCCATTTTCGGGGATGTAAAACCGCTGGTGTGATCCATTGGTTGTTCCAATATTCAAATGTAATCTACAGTAGGCCACAGCATGCCAAAAATACCAAAGACTGTGACTACATCTTTTTGGTTTTTGAAGTTTGCAAGCCAGCATGCATTTCTGGCCAATCTGACCCACAATCTTCTGCGCAGTTACGTCTCTTTTGTCACAATGTCTTACGGGAATACGAACAGGTTTGATCCGCTGAGAGCACACAGACAGATGACAACACATTTCACACAACAGACTACAATATATGAGAAAGGCAGGCTGTGGACAGGGACTCATTTCCTTGTTAGCTCCACCACTCATCTTAAACTCCAGCTTGTCTCGTTCACCACCAGCCAACCACACCCCACTAACCTTCCCATGCATCAGCTCACCTCCTCCAGACTCTCGGCCTGCTGTCCTCGTCCACCTGCTCCACCGTCTGTTACTGCCGCCCTCCTCATTCTCCAGCAATCCGTTCCATCTTCGCTCCAGCAACCTTTAGTATTTACAATAAACCATTTCTAATCATCGCCAACCCATTCTGTGTGCGCGCTCTGCTTTCGGGTCCAGAAAATTCCTTTGAGAATTGCAGCAGTTTCAAAGCTAAGGGCCGACTTATAGCTTCTTTTTTAAGGTGTATGCCAAGTTGCAGATTTCAAATAGGATTCATCATGTTGATAAGCCCACAGCCAGTTTGGCATTTAGACAACTTCAGTCCTAAGAATTTCCATTTAGTGATAACGGACAGAAATGTTATGGACTACCTGAGAATGTGGTGGACGGCTGTCTGGAGCGTCCTACTTTTAGAGAGAGCAGCACGATTCTCCATTAATGCTCATCTTGAACCAGTATCTTTCCCTCATATTTGTAAAATAATTAACCTCCCATTTGTAGTTTGCCGAAATGATTCATAAGAATAGATGGACTTAGCTTTACTCTGGGTTGCAAAGATGTGTGAGGTGTGCTTTTTTAAAATCTATCATTCACTTTGAAGAATTTTTTTTTTATTCTTTTACTGACGTGCCAAATGCTGTCAAATATTCCACATAAGAAATAATAAAGACACGGTGCTGATTCCTGACAAGAATAGATCAAAATACAGAAAACAATCAAACAACAAACAGCATGACAGAATATAAATCAGCACTTTTTTGTTTGTTTTTTTTTTGGCTTAATGTCAAATTGAAATTGTAAGTCTTTCCTTTTTACAAATCATGTCAAGTAAACATTCTCACTGGAAACTCATGATGATCTGCTGAAGTTGTTTGCTTTCTCGCGGAAGGTAAATGGCATCAGATCGTCTACCACTTGTTATAAGTACATGGATATGAAAAACAGGGGGAAAGAAAGGGGGCGTGTGGTGAGAAGAACAAGGGAACCAGTGGCTGATTATAAATAAAAAGCAGTTAGAGCTTTGAGATGCATCAACGGCTGTCACCAGTGGCATCAGAGAAAAAGGCCGTGATCTGCTGCTATAAAGAGTAAGCTACGGATTCCTGTGGAAACAAGTGTAATTATACAATATCAAGTATGTAAAAAAAAGAAAGAAAGAAAAGTGTTTCTGTAGCATAAGAAGCAGGGTTGAAGTTCTTGTATGATGCTTAAGGCGCGGTGAACAAACCTTGCTTTTGAATATGCTCGTTTATTTGTCCTTTATTAGGAAAAATTCAGTCTGCAGACTTTTTTTTTTTTGCTATAATGTGCTTGACGATGTGCGCCCAAAAATATGACGGTGAACGCTGGGCTCTTCCTGGTATGTCAGTGAAAGACCAATTAAAGTCATTATCGGGGAGGATCCAGCTGCGGTTCTCGGTCCAAAAAGCCATTCACAGGAACACATTTAATGCATATTAACTTTCATGGCTCCTGTGGTTCCTGGACGATTTAGTGCCTGGTTTTTATGAGTGCACACATGACAGAAAGTTTCTGCGTCACTGCTTTGCATCACATTTTCAACTCCAAAATGGTTTCTTTAATGCCGAATCGTGAGCACATTTGTAGTTTCTGAGTCCAGTCGCCCTTGTTACTGTTTAAAACACAACTTGACACAAAGTGCTTTTTTAGTCCTTTTTTGCTCTTTTTTAGATAAAAGATTAACATTAAATATATCGGACTAACTAGCTTGTGAAAGTAGAATTCCAGCTGTTTTAATTCTAGTTTCTACAGACAGTTTATTCTAAAGTTAGACAGCATTACATGATTTGATGCCTGCAGCACATACTGGTCACAAAGAGACTGTCGAGGTCGATTTATCATTATTATTATTATGATTTTTATTTATTTTTTTAACAGATTCGGGTAGAAAAGGTGATGAAATTGCTGCATTTTGGGGAAACACAATGATCAGTCTGTGAGGATGCATGTCCCAATGCTACTAGTATGCAAGCTTGCAGGAGGGAAAAAGAAGTCTTGCATATTGTGTTGCTTATCAAGCGCTGTGATGTGTGTAGATACAACAGTCAAGCCAAAAGCACCAGCAGGACAATTAACAAGTTTGATGACAAAGGGCCATTTAAAAATGGTAAAAAGTTAGTCAGAGCACATAGGACATGTGTGCAACTGTAATCAGGAGTGAGTCCCCAGTTCGATTTACAGCTGTCTGTACTTTTGCTGCATGTCTTCATCAACCCTGTTTTCTTTTCTCCTATTCCATGTCTCACAACACTATCTCCTGAGCTTAAACCTACAGTGTGGAACTTTTGCCTCACTTTTCTGGCAGTATGTCGTTTGTTTTATCTGTATTAGAAACTTTTCATGGGTGCTTCCTCGGGTTTTCCACCAAACTCTTAGCTACCGTAGCCTACTTCATCTTTATCGCTACATTAATGGTTGCTGGTTAATGACAAACACATCTCTACAGGTGTTCCAGACTAGGAAAGTTGCCATAGGAACTGCCTTTAAAACTGTGGTACACTGTTAAATACAGTGATTTACCTGGCTTTAGCATTACTATATGTCCTGTAAAATGCTCATTGAAATTAGAAATCTCTTTTTCAAGAGTGTCTTGGCCAAGATGTATGTAAGAGAAGTTCATTTATATGTAAAAGAGGGTGTGTTATGGAAGCAGCAGTTAATGAAGCGTGTAGTCGCGAGCCTCAAGCTGTTCTTTATAATTTTATAACCCCGGACTTATTCATTGTCAGACTTGCAATCTTCAGAGACTACTGTCATTGTCACTTTAGGCAATCTATACTTCTGAAGCCACAAGAGCCATTATGTTTTTAAAGTATGCAGTGCTACTTCCAAAACAAATGCATAAAATCTCTGCAGTTGTTGGAGCACACTGTGTTTTAAATTTACAACAGCTGGATCAGAGGCTTCCAATCAAAGGCAGCATGAAAGGCATTCAGCCTGAGAAGGTGAGTGAAGGAGGCTTCACTTTCATAAAATAAACGGGGAAAATAAACTTGTCAACCCAACATGTTCTCACTCTGTACTCGTCATATATGGACGCTTGGTCGGGCTCCCTCTGCGTCACATATTCATACATCGGGTTCTCCCATCGTGCTCTCATTGAATGTTATGGATCTCCCTAACTGTTGGTAATTCAC
>NW_007578030.1:372228-378974 GCF_000690725.1 Stegastes partitus
TATCCAATCAGCGTCACTGATGCCATCGTACGCAACTGTACCCAGCCGATTCAGTTGATATCACTCGATTGAATGGACATTATCAGCTATGAGCCCATTCGTACGGGAAAATAGAACCCAACTCTGTTTCATAGCAGGTCCAGTAGGTCGTTATCATCTGTTATATCACTGATCATTACTACAGCTGGGTTGCCTTGTTGCATGATCCAGATCTTCATCAGAAGTTTCCTTATGCAGTTTGTAGGTCGCTGCTGAGGTTGCTGTTGTCGTTTTCCATCGTGGAAAGAGAGTGGAAGGGCAGGAGAAAAGGAACATTATAGAAACTAACAGTAAGTGTAACGATACAGTGACTTTGCTGGAGAAAAGTATTCAAAAGTGTCTGTGGAAATGGTCCCTACTGGTTACATCACTATTACTTACACAGACACGAAGAAGCATATATTAAGACACACATTCACATCCTACATCAAAATCTAAACGGACTTTGCCTGACGAACATTTATTGGCTGATGGAATTACCTGGAAGCCTTTTCATACTCATGATGTCTCTTTTCATTAGGATGCGGTCGAGGATACCTGGAAGCAACGCCAAGGCCAATTTAATGAAAAACCTTTCAATGTCTAGCAGCAAAGTGATCAGATTATAGAACCACTAGAGAGCAACGATAGATAGAGCAGGTTTGTGTTATGATTGGCTCTCAGACAGGTTTAAGTTCAATCACATTCTCAAGAGAGAAAAAAAATCCACCCTGCAAGTATAAAGGTCACCTTACTCTGCCTCTCCCTGCTGGATAACAGGCTCCCTGTGGAGTTTTAGACTTCTGGCAGTGCTGTGGATCTATTTTTTTTTCTACAAGTGACTCCTTGTGTTGTTTGTCTTGTGCACAGGAACAAATGACTCATGTAGGAAGAGAGAGCAGTAACAATGGCAAATGCATCCATAGAAATAATGCAAAATTACTAATGTTTAGAACAATTTGTGGGTAATTTATAGCGTTCACATCTTAAATAGATGTAAAAACTGTTTTAAAAATACACTGCAGCTTAAATAAGTCTTACTAAATTTAAAGTTGCTGAGGTTAAAATCTGATTTATGATCTTAAAGATGAATCCATAAAAGCAAAGATAAATAAAATCCTATTTGTATGTTTCTACTAGACAGACATTTTGCTAATGCTGGGTGTAAATGCAAAGGTTCGTGGATTGGATGTCATCATCTGACTAATGTATCCAAATCACATGTTGGGAAGATGGCAGTGTGTGTAAATGCAGCGGTTGAGAGCTCTCATGAACAAAGCCATATTTTGCTGTCGTGCTTGATTGTATTCTGGGAATGCTACTTCAAACCGGATCCAGTACACATGATGGTCGCTGATACACCTCAGGATGACACTGTTCGACATGGGTATTTTTCAGCATAGTCACTGGATTCCAGTGGAGATCACCAGAGCAGCAGGGTTTCTGGGGATCATCACACTGGGCAGCAGACGACAGAGGTACAAGCAAGCAAGAATGCCGGCTGGCGCCTTTAGTCATCTACAGAAAACCCCTCACAGGCCACCACGTCAATGTCAAGCGTCTTCACAACAAAATGAATGAGATGAGACTTTGTTTATCATCATGGTCACTCCTTCACAGCAGTTGCATGATGGTAATTACTGTGACCTGGTTGCATTCAGGAGCAGATATTCAGCTTGCAGGCTGCACTATCCACCGTAGTGGTACAAACAAAGACTCTGTGAAGTGCTGGTGTGGAGTGTGTGTTTATACCAACAATTGGTGCACAAACACTGCCATCATTGACAGACACTGCTCTCCTGACCCAGACTCTCTGGAAGTTAAATTTAGGCCCTTCAATCTGCCAAGGAAGTTCTGTGCTGTTGTTGTTGTTGGCCATTTATATTCCACTAGCAAGCACAGCACTGGGTCATGTGCTATTTCAATGGTCTAGGGGTATGATTCTCTCTTTGGGGGCGAGACGTCCCAGGTTCAACTCCCGGACAAGCCCCCACTTTGTCACAACCCGGCAAATAGGTTGTGGCAAAAGAGGGGAGACGACACAGGTATTGCCAGATTTTAATGTAAAGTTTTATTAACTGGTTAAATTAATTTATTCAAAGTGAGGTGTGTACGACAGTGATGTCAGTAGTGTGGGTGCGGATGTCTGGATGCCTGGATGTGATGTGGTGCAAGGTGTTGTCTGATGTGAGAACCAAACCAAAAATGACACAAACCACAAGTCACGAGCATGAGGAGAGAGAGAGAAAGCTAGGAGCTGAGGGGTTGGCCATTTTATACCTGGGAGCGCTGGGCCCGAGCGTGCCAATCAGGTAGGACCGCCCACTCAGTCTCCAGCAGTCTAGGGACTTGAGGAAACAGCCAAACACAGACAGCCAATGTGCCCAACCAACAGACTAGGTGGGGCTGTCACAGTGGCTAGATAATGATGTCAGCCTGAAGACTGTGCTTCCAAGATGCCAACATGTAAAATGCTCAATGAGGGGAGAAGACACTGGACTGTGTTTATTCCAACATCACTGAAGCATACAAAGGCTTCCCCCGGCAACATCTTGGACAGTCTGATCGCCTGTCACTGTTCCTAACCCCAGCCTGCTGCCCCATTATTATGAAACACCACCCCAGACCTGGCCAGAGGAAGCATCCCTACAGCTGTAGGACTGCTTTCAGCACAAAAAAAAAACAGGAGACAATAGGGGCGGACAGAACTTTAGCGGAAACCAAGACTACATGAAGTCAAATTGGATTACTTTTTCAGAGCTTCTATTTAAGTAACAGCAGACATAACACAGTGGAAAAACACTCGCGCAAATGGAAGCTAGCGAGGTGACATTTCTGAAAAGGTTACATGGGAGTCGCAGAATGCAGCTGCAAAAATATCACTGGTTTCTGCCTGAGAAGTGAATCTCCTCCAGATTTCAAATATCAGCATGGAAGCATTTCATTCACAACTGGTGCTGTCATAAGTATTGGGAGCTATTTTACTTGAGTCAAACTAAACTACAGTGTGCTTTCATAGAAAAGGAACCTATTACCCACAGTGTCGGTGTGGAACAAGATGTGAGCTCTGTTGCAAACAGGCACAAGTTATTAGACTTTTGATATACAGGCAAGAAAAATTCAGTAAATCACCAGCTGAGCGACACACCTGCCCCACATGTCCGACATCCAGTCTGTGCTGATACATCAGGTGTTTTTTATCCGGATTGAAAATCATAACATTCTGAAAAATTGATAATTACAATAAGTGTGACGGGTCGTGCTCGGTTACTGTGAGGGCGGATCCACACGAAAGGGGGAGACAGAGGGAAAGGTTTAGTAAAAAGGTTTTATTTTACAGGAGGGGGAAATTGGGGAATAACCCGGTGAAGGGATCCGGTGCAGGGACGTCAATCGTGGAGGGGGAGGAGTGGAATCTTTGGTGCCGTGATCCGAGGAAGAGGGTCCCAGGGGAGGTGTATGAGGAGCCGGTGCCCGTGAGTGCCGAGGTCCATGGGGGTTTTCCTGGTGTGGAGAGGGAATCGTGAAGAGGGAAACCAGGGTGGTGCGCAGGGGTCCGGTGCTCGTGGGTGGTGCTCTCGTGAATGGTTCTCCCGGTGAAGGTGCCCGTGGTCGTGAGGTCCAGAACGGTGGAGTGCCTGGAGGAGTGCTGAGTGCTGGAGCCGAGGAGGAAGACTGGAAGCAGGAGGAAACACATACAATCAACTCGAGACTAGAGAATACCAAAAAGTGCTAGAAATGTAGCAGCTAGCGGCTAGCGGCCTGACTCAATCACAATCATCTGGCGTCGATCTTCTGTGAAACACCAGTATTTAAACAGGGCTGATGAGCCGATGAGCTACAGCTGCCAGCACACCAGTGTCCCTCCTGATCGGCTCCGTCCAGCCTGCAGAAAACAGAGACACACCCACCACAACACAGAGACAGAACAATCCCAAAAACACAACAAATAATCCACAGCCCTCACAATAAGTTCCCTTTGCAAATTATATCTACAATGAATGTTCCTCATAACGATGTGGTGAGATGAGTAACATGTGAAATATATGCTTTAGGTAGATTTTTAAGATCACTGCTGGATATCATGTGGGAGTTCAATGATAAAGAAAGTTCAATGGTCAAAACAAAATGATCTTAAGACAAACATTAACCATGCAACACAAAAAACAAAATGCATTCAATGAAATATTAAAGTGAAAAGCTGCTCTAGTGCTTAGTCTTATTGTACTGACACTTCAGATGTTAACTTTGAATACAACTTTTTTTGTTTTGTTCCTGTCACATTTTACTCACTGTGCTAAATCATCCCGATGGACACTGCGTAACCATGACTACAAGTAGAGAGATAACTGAAAAAAATATCTCTTGTGCAGCATAACAAACTTAAAGCATCATTGATCACAAAAAAAAACATTTTTTTTCTAATTCTTTTTTCCTTTTTTACTTTAAATTTGACCTTTAAAAAAAAGAGCTGTATAGAACAAAGTAATTTTGATGAAATATGATTTTAAGCTTTCAGTTGACTCAATAGGTACTCGAAGTGAACTAAGGGCGTGTTGAAGGCGATGTTCCATTCTTCTCCTTCCTGGATGCGCACAAGGTGATGTGCATTGTGGAGGTCCAGCTTGGTAAAGATGGTTGGTGGCTCCATGGAGACGGTCAAAGCTGGGGAGGAACCCTGACTTGGGGCAGCAACGGGCGGCTGGGAAGCGTCTTGATCATGTGGCGGGGACAACTGTGTAACTGAGTAGGCTAATCTGGCTGAGCATGGTCTGGTTATTGTCGGACAGGCTTCTGAGGACCTGATAATGGTGGCTGAGCAGCACTCCCTGGTTGGCTACAGCCTGATGGATCTGCAGGTGGGCTGGCACAGAGGATGAGCCGGGCTCTTTGTCTGCTGGGTTCATGTTTGTCCAGATCGTACTGTCACGGCAGATGTCTGAACCCAGGTGCAGACACAAGAGCAGGTGAAGACAGGTGGTGGAAAAAAGAGGTCTTTTTGTTTTGCTTTGTTTTGTTGTTTTTTTTTAGCAAAGAAAGTAATCACAAATCCAATTTAGAAATGAGAATTTGTGGGAGGAGGGGATGGACTAGAGTAAACCAAACCTAATTCAGTAGATCTAGTATTCCTAGAGTGACAAAACTACAAAAACTAACTCCACAATAAGGAACTATGGAAAACTAATATGAATTAAAAGCACTAAAGCAATACGAACAAAGCTGGGGGAATTAAACTAAAGGAGCAGAAAGGCTCAGGGCATCGGGGTCCAGCCAGACGGGCTGGAGCTGGTGAAGGCTCGGAAAAGAAGGAGGGAATGACCCAAAGGCAGCGTGTAGGTTGCCGATGAGGGCAGTCAGGCGTCAGCAGCTTGGGCAAGCTGACGATGGGTCAGAGGCTGGCAGCAAAACTGCAAACATAATAAACAGGGATTAGATTCTTGCAACACGACAACACAAATGATGCAAGCTGGCCTGACAGTCCATCTATAGGATCAGAGTCGATGAAGTGGCGGAGAGTGGAGCCAGGCTTTTATGGTACAGCGTGATTTGATGGGTAGGCTGAGGCCGGGGCAAGGGTCCTGACACCTTGTTTAGTCAATCTGAAATAACTGCCCAGAGGTGTTTCCAAGATAAAACGTTCAAGCCTATAAGGGCTATGATGTTGTTCATTCAACATTAAGGTGGAAGCATTCTCTTATTTTTTCTCTTTCTTTCTTTTTTTTTTTTTTCCTCGCTAAGGAAAAGCTGATGACACTTCTGGGAACCCAGCAGGTTGTTTGGTTAAAAATACCTAAATCTTCAGCTCTGTCAGCCTTTAAATCACACATCCCAACGGCGAGGCCAACCCCAAGCACCAGCTGTTGCTCAAAATGAGGTGAAGACGACCTACTGAATTAATGCCGACATCAGCGTGAAAAACAGAGACAAAATAAAGACTTGTCCAAAGAATGCAGCCTTTAGTTAATTTGAAGAGAAAAGCTGTTTTGGAAATTTAACACGTCGACGTCATATCTGAATGCACATGTCACATTTCCATTAAAGTAACGGTGGCATTGTTAAGTCTGACCCGGTAACATTTCTGTATCACGCGACACAAAAATCTGATGGCGAGTCACACTGTAGACTTGTGCGTCTTCACATCAGACAGCTTTCACATACAGAATGGCAGTTTAGTTTCCTGCTGTTTAGGACCATTTTAGTTGATTGCATACCTGCAGCATCGTATAGGAGCTATGAGTGTAGAGAGAGCTGTGTGCATTTATGCACCAAGCAACAGCAGTAACTGAAGAAACTTGTTGGATACTTGGGACAGATTGATAAACTGCTATTAGCTTAGATTGAGTAGATTTTCACATTATTATGTATTATACATCACGTGGTGTATTTTATAATCTGGTGTGAATGGCTAATATGCATGCGTACCAGCACTGTGGGGGTCGTCCCTGCATGAAGGTGTTGGGAACATCAGCCAAAAAGCAACCTATGTCTGAATGATTAAACGTCTTTAATGAATTGATAAAACCAGCAATGTTTCATGTCTAAAAAAGGTTTTAAACTGAGATTTTAAGAGATGCTTGCAATCATTGGCAATAGTGAGAGAATCAGGTTTTGGGGATTTTAATGTCATGTTTAGGTGGCAGTGAGCAGGCTCAACATTTACTATTGTCATTTATAGTCCATGGATGTTTTAACCATTTGATTTCAGTACCACAATGACAGCAAGAGAA
>NW_007578030.1:380197-390264 GCF_000690725.1 Stegastes partitus
ATGAAAAAGTGTGGGATCTAAAATTGGACCCTGAGGAACACTGTGGTTCACTAAACATTCGTTATCAATGAAATAGGATTTAAAGCATTTAAAAGCAGAATCAGAGAGGTTGATAAGACTGTGAAGTCTATCTAAATGAATAGAATGATCTGCAGTATCAATGGCAGCACTTAAGTCCTGTGGTATGAAGACAGACGGTTTATTCATATCTGTATTGGACCTCAAGTCATGTCTAATCACAGTACAGAGACAGCACTAGTCCAGATTGATTTGAATGCCCACGAGGAATGCAATGGTGGTTGATGAAGTGGTTGATTGAAAACGGGAATTTGGACACTGGCCTGTAGTTATCAAGCACTGATGGATCTGAATTGTTTCTCTTCAGAGAAATGGCAGTCTTGAAAGCAGTGGGAAAGACACTCATCTGGAGAGAATCATTTTCAATAATGAGAAGTTCTTCAATTAAAACAAAGCTATAAAATGATGTAGAAATGATGTTGGAATGGGATCCAGAAGGCAGGTTGCTGGTTGTAATTAAGATAGAAATTTGTACATGAACAAACACGAGGGAAATGTGTCCTGGTTGATGCTAAGATGCTCCACAAACAGTGTTTCCAGGGCGTTAAAATCCATGAGCTGATCCTACGATAGATCTCATAGTTTTTATTCTACCACTGAAGTGGACTGCAAAATCTTTACACCTGTAGATAAAACAGCTTTGGTTCATACAAACAGGTAATGAAATGGTCATTTGCTGACAATGACCGAAATCTTCTCTTTACAGTTATCAATTTTGCAAACACTTCTTGTTATATAATAAATGTTGAGCTGTTAACAGAACATGTGAAAATTAAGCATTAGTTTATTTTTTCCTTCTTCTTTCTGCTATTCTGCAGTTCCTTAATCATTTTTTAAAGTTTGTTCTGGTTTAGTTCAGATTAATCCTTTAATTAATTAATCTGATATCATTATCAGAAGTTGTTGGCATCCCTTAGGATCGATAACTTGTTTTCACACTTAGTTCTTGTTCTTTCCTTTAAGGTATTTGCATTTTCTGTTTAAATCCAGTTTATTTAGAATAATTTTATTAATGTATTCATTTTTTAAGTTTGGCCTGTCTCTCGTCTGAGTTATGGGTTCCCTGACGAGCTGTGACAGACTTTGTTTTGCTCTCTACATGACTCTGGTTTAAACTAGCTGGAAAGCTGAAAACAGGAAGCAACAGCGAAGGCCAAGAGAGGCAGGCGGGGGGGAATTAAAAAGATGGAGCAGTGACGAGGCAAGAACTGAACAACATGATGTCTCTGTGTTGTTGCTTCTTCAAGTGAGAAAATTGCTTTTCAAAGGCAGCTGTTTTGTAATCTGTGGTCGGTGTGGTTTGCCTGATTGTCATTGTTCTGAAATTGCAGTAGAAACACAGACTGAATGCACAAAACAATTTAGCTGCTACGTTTAGAATCTCTGGTTTACGGCTTTACAGTATCTGACATTAAAAATATTTAGCCAGTGCAAACATCCTCATGACAAATTAGCCACTAGATGTGCCCGAAAGCCTCAGAAGCACCATGTGATGAGAATTAATGTTCAACCTTTAAGATTGACACAAAAATGATCGTCTGCCTCCTCGTGTCATTGTACTGTTGACACTGGATACACCCCATAATTATGGATGAAGCTTACATGACACTACCTGCTACGGATGATAATTTTTAGAAAGATGTAAAAGGAAGCTTGAGGAGGAGTGGTGCTACGAAAACCACCATATCTGACTGAAACATTCATTACTGTGTTTGAGTAATACATCAATCTTGGCTAATGGCCATAGAAGAGGGTCTAAGAGACTGCAAAGGAGGAAAGCAACACCATAGGTATAGTCCATCAGGTTGCAATATTTAAATTAAGTGTCATGCTTTACAGAGCTGTCATTTGATGCCTGTTAACCTCTGACAGTTGGTGCCTATTAAACAGACAAGGTCATGGTTTATCCATCCATCACATTTCAGTGACTTATCAATGTCAGTGTGGTAGCCCAGACATCCTTCTCTGCAGCCCCTTAGATTTACCAGATTTGTCTGGATTCATGCCAATAGGAGGTACAGTATAATCCTTCAGGCGCATTCTTGATCTGTTCTTTTTAGTTGTAGGTGTCCAGCATACGTCAACAGGTAGTGGCCACTAAACACTGAGCCTCCTCACCTGTTTCATTTCTAGTCATTTCATAACCGATCAGGTCCAGATAACTGCAACAAATCTTGTCATCAATATAATTTAATGTTTCTGGGTTTTCTGATATGAAGCCCTGATCAGCCAGACGACCTCATTTGTTGGTGCCCTACCCTTAAGTTGGAATAAAATTATTTTCTGACAAGGTTTGTTTACTTTACAGAAACAACTCAGAAATGTTGATGTCCATGTTGGTCAAAGCTAATCCTCTTGGTGGGTTAGTTTTGTTTAGGTTTGAATGCTTTTGAGGTTTCTCTGGATTCTTAGCATAAGAATAAACATAAACAGAAAGACCCAAAGCTCCAATCACTAGAGTGACAGACAATAGTTCTCAGCTATCCGATAAGGACGTCTGGCCTTTTCCGAGCCAATCGTCCTGCCCATAAATTGGGGGACAACCACAGGTTTGTTCGTCTCTGCAGTAACTGCTGAAGGAGCTTTCACATTCATGACAGAATTGAACTGTGAGCTGATAAGATCTTGGATCACCCACTTGCAAGGGCAGCGTGGCTCATACATAATTCAGGTCTGCACTTTGCATTACTTGAAGAAAATGCCAAACAACTCAGCATACATGCATACATACATATATATATGAAACAGTCTTGTATTTATACTGGTATGCACATGTTAATCACATAAAAATACTCGTAGGTGACCAGATAAACACATACAGGACACAGTTACAGGTCTGGCAGTTTTTTTTCTTTTGCTCTCCTGCTGTAGCTCTGTGGACTATAGGACTTATTAAAACATCAGAATTCCACTCACACATTTAGTGAGCCCACATAAAGAACATGTTTTCTCCAGGGTGACAAAATCAGCACAGCTTCCCTAATGTGAATGATTACGCTTAAACTGGATCAGGATCATTACACTAGACTGGATCACACAGATCCTTGCATTATTATTATTATTGTTGTTATTAAGGTCAGTTTTGAAAAACAAATATTGGATGTAAACATGATGAATATTCTGAACTGTGTTGTATCATGAGATGTATGAATTACCTGCCACATCAGTTTTTGCATGTATTTAATTTGCTTGTCATGTGTTATTTTGTGTCATGTGTGTTGTCTTCACACCCAACTGCTTATTGTAACCACTTCACATGTCATTTTGAACCCGCTACAGTTTCTTGCCGTGTTTTGCTCCTGTCACATTTCTATTAACTCGAGGCTAAAGTCCTGCACCTCTATGTAAAATGAAACAATCTTGACTAGAAGTAGAGAGAACTCAGAAACACCATCTGAGCAGTATGGCATAATAAGATGCCAAATAAATAAATGAATAAAAGTTCTAAATCAGCAAGTGGGGGGGTAATGGTGCCTCTGCATACTACAAATATATTTAACTACTTACTTTTTCAGTGTTTTTCTGTACTTGCCTCCCATCTGCTTTTTAAACAATCAATTAACCTGAAAGTGATCAGGATTTTTGACACATGCCTGTTTACAGGCTGAGTTATTGAAATGTTTGTCAGTTGTGCTGGGGAGTTTAGATTTTTTTTTTCTTCTTCCTTTTTTTCCCCCGAATTTGATTAGAGCAAATAATTTATTTCTGAAATTTATTTAAATGAGGTAAAAGCAATCACTATTTAAAGACATGTCTGTGTTTTAAGCTTAGATGTGGCTAAATATTGCTGACAGAATGGTACATCACAGATGAGTAGTTTGTCTCTATGATATATGTCAAATTGGCTTTTTGTTTTACGCCGGCGGGTGTGAAAGGCATGTTTATTTTGTTTATTTAAATTTATTAGAGCCACAGCTTTTGAAAACAGACAGACTCAGCCCTCTTGTATAAGTTACATGTGACTTCTAGTTTCATCTGAACTATCAAAATCACTTTATTTTAAATGTTGTTTAAGCATTTCTCAAAAAGATTTTTTTTACCAACAAGATTCTTTTTAAAATAATAATAATAATAATAATAATAACAAAATGCTCCTCAACTCAGCTGCGACCAACAGTCACGGTAATGGGCGGTAATGTTATGGTGGGTTGTACGAGCCAAAGCAACCTTCACATAAATGCAAAGAACCCATTGATTCTCAGCAAAACGTTGAATTGAGAATCAATGTTTTATTCTCCTTCTTATTCATCTGTCATGTTGTCTTTGCACATCTTGCAGACTCAGGCATGTAATCTGTTGTGTTCACTGCGCACTGACTTCTCTTCCATGACTTAAACCTTTTAAGGCGCAGCAGCACTCTGGTAAGTGCTCCACCGACGAGAAGCTACAGCGATCAGGACACTTTAATGCCACAGCCCTTACTCTAAATCTTCAACCATAAGTTAATCATTTTGTAGTCACACTCACACATGCATGAAAACAGCCTAACATATCTACAACACTCATAAACAAAGATGTCATTGTTTCCAGGTTCCTGCTACTTCAGTTATCAGGATGATCGTAGGGGCTCCTGATTGTTATTCACTCTCACAGGCACACTTGTTTTTTTTTTTCTCCTGTGCAAGGACATTGCATTGTCACTCCCTGGAGACACACAGTCTCACAATAACTTCAGATTGTATGGTGTGGTTTCCAAACATGTCTTCAGGGCAAAAGTACTTCTTCCTGTTCTGAACAAGCACACTTACTTGCTTGCTTGGGTAAAAAACTCAGCCAATATAGAGACACACAGGACACAATGAACTGCAGGAATGATGACAACAGGACACATATAGTGAAAAAAAAATCACGGTGTTGCACTTTTTCATACACAGAAAAACTCTGTTAAAGATGCTACGATCTGAGAGAGCAGTTTATTACATGCAGACAAGAAAAGAAGAAGCAAGCTACCAACTAGGAACAAGTCCCCGACCGCATAATGCAGCATACTGCCTTCACACATCAAAAAGGACTTTTTTTTTTACACTTGGGAGGTAATGAGCTGTGGCATTTACATGTTATTGAAGAGAAAAGCCAACTCCTAACTCTGCCTGTGATGATACACCTACACATGCATAATTCATATTCTACATACAAACATGGGTCTGACACTCTGCAATTGCAATTGGTCGTCCAGGCTTTTTATAGACACACACAACTCTGCTGCTATCCTTCTGAGGACCTTGAAATATTGCATTTAGTCCCTTTCTTAAGACAGATTTATACTCTGAATCTATGGCATTCTCATACCCGACACACAACTAAACATCGCAGAAGTGCAGACTGCTCCAACAACAGTTTGTTCTCTTATTCCTAATGTGCTGAGTTTATAAAGAGATTTACACAAAGGCGACACTTACATGAAATAGAATGTAAGAGGCTGTAACTGCATCAAGCTTTCTCATTATGCAAACACAGGGGTCGTTTTTTGGTTTGTAAATTACGGCCATATAAATGCAGCTCTTATTTTCATGAGGTTTCAGCATCTTGTCTCTTTTCTCTGTGTTGCAGTTGTGTTAGTAAAAGCAATAATGAAAGGCTAACAAACATCCATCCATCCATTATCTATACACACCGCTTAATCCTCACTAGGGTCGTGGGGGGCTGGAGTCTATCCCAGCTGACTTAAGGTGAAGGCAGGGGACACCCTGGACAGGTCATACAACATTCTGTAAAGTCAGTGTTTAGCACAGAATCTGCCAGCTGGCATAAGACAACTGTTGGATCTGTAGATTAGATGTTTATTTATGAAGAAAATACTGCCTCAAATCTGCCATCAGGCTCTGTAACCTCTAGTCTCCAAATCCATGCTGGCTGGCAAACATAATATATGAATATGTGGTTGTGAACTTTGTTACGTGTCCTGTTCACATTCGGGTAATGTGATTCGTCAGCGTTGATGTATGAGGCGGTTGCTGGCTCCTTCATCATTCTGACTGCTTTCAGGGGGAGCTTTATCATGCAGAAGGAAAAAGCAAAGGCTTGGCATCAGTGGTGGAGGACTAATGTCAGGTATGCCTGTGTCTTAAATCTGCAGTCTGTTCATTTGTTACTCTTTCTCTTGTCTCTGTCTAGTCCTGAGTTACAGGTTAGCATTGAGTAATATCCAAATATCAAGACATGGCATTACTTAGAAGGCCTCAGAGCAAGGATTGGCCAAAATGTCTCCTTGTGCGGAAGATGGTTATGAAACTCTGACCAGTTCTCCATATCCAATGTCACACACACACACACACACACACACACACACACACGTACACACAGACGTACACACACCTCACTAACCATCACTGCCATCTGTGACAAATAAGAGGCGGGTAGGTGAGAAAATGAAAGTTTCCAAAACGCCTCCAGCTCCATTTCTCAGTCTCTCTCCAAAGCAGCCATCCCTTCTGTCAGCCCTCGCCGGAGCAAATTACCTGAGCTTCAGAGTAGACACACATTTACACCATGGCGCTCCTTTTACCCTGACATGCGATGAGGATTATGAAACTGTTCAAATTCTGCTGACAAAACTTGTCAGTGTTTGTAGCTGTGGATCTTACATGTGTCACTGTGTTCTCGTGTCACCGAATCGATGTCCTCGTGTTACGTGATGTTGCACAGTCAGCCTGTTCCCACGTTCATGTCACCTGTTCATCTTAGTAATACCACATTATGTCCACATTGTACAGTAGCTGGGAACCTCCAGGTGATTACTGCAGAATGTGAGATTACTTCCTAAAGAGAGGGTATTTGCCTTTGAACTGGGCGTGCTTTGTTGTGTTTTTTTTCCACCAAATGCTCAGTTCAATTCAACAAGAATTTATCTGATTGACAGAGTAATGCTTAAAAGTGTTTCTTTAGAGCTGCAGGCAGAATAACTTTTACTGATGCTCAATTACACCAGCAAAAGGTGCAATTTCAGCACACACCAGACGTGCTGCTAAAAAAAAAATAAAGCACTTATTCTAAAAATCTAATGGCAAACTAAAGAACTGGATGAAATACTCGCACTTTAACAATTTGTTTAATATCTTTACAATACTTTAAAAGTGATAGCTGTTGTTAAAAATGGTTATAACTGGAAGCTTAAACTGACATTTGTTAATTTGTTCATTCATCCGGACTTTATTCATAACAGAGAGATCATTGGCGTTAAGTGTAGGTACAAGAGCAAAGAGGAAAAAGAAAGAAACAGAGGACTGATTAAATAAAGACTAAAAATATGTAGTATACAAATTAAAATATGAGAATATGAGAAACCCTGAAACTTGCAATAAAAAGATAATTTAAATGTACTATAAAATACAATTATGTGAAGCAATTATAATTATACCTTGGGAGGTTTAAAACCCAACCAGGGTTTATGAATTTGAAGGAGGAATTTGTTCTTAGGAGTTCAGTTTTACGAAAACTCATGGGACCTGAATTTAAAAAAAAAAATGTGGTTAGTGGTCAGAGTCTGATAAAGTCTATATTGTCAGGGTGTGTTGCTGGACTCAGACGGAGACACTGAGGCAGGAATTAGGTGAAAACGTTTTTGCTCGGGGAATGTAGAGTTAGCGAAGGAGGCGGTGGTGAAGGTGAAGAAGACTTGAGCAGAGGAGAAGCAGCTTTGAGAGGCATAATCCTTCAGACGTGGCACAGAGAAACAGCAAGCGTAAACAAGCTGGGAGGTGGTAGCCGACAATTTGGCAAAGAGCGGCGGGAGGACCGAAGTCTTGTCCTACAGGGGGTGATTAGAGAAGCAAGATTAGATGAGCTTGATTGCAGAATGTAGTGAAAGGTGAGAAACCAACCAGACTCACAGCAGGGACAGAGCAGAGAGGCGAGAAGAACAGAGGCAAAGAAAAAAGCACAACACAGAAAAAGCAATTCTGAGAGGTAACGTTTCTAAAAAAGGGCCTTATCATTGAAAAAAATATACCACTGAGTATCACATCTCCACGCGAGACCACCAACCTTATCATCCAAAAGACAAATACTCATGTGCAATATACCCCCTTACTGTGTGCAATTTATCTCCCTTATGTGCAATAATAATTATTTTGAACCATACTTTATTTATCTTTTGTACTTTTTTAAGTTCATTGGAGGGCTGCAAGGTTGCTCGGTGGTTAGCACCGTTGCCTCGCAGCAAGAAGGTCGTCGGTTTGCGTCCCAGTGAGGACACCCAGGATCTTTCTGTGTGGAGTTTGCATGTTTTCTCCGGCTTCCTCCCACACAGTCAGAAAACGTTTTGAAGTTAATTGATGATTCTAAATTGTCCGTATGTTGGGGTTTGAATTCTTATCTTGGTGAATTACTTCCTGTGTTTGCTTGGCTGCACTGTGTGCTTGTTGTTTCGGGCTGGGCAGGGCCATGGCTCAGGAGGTCTCGCTCGTTCTCCATCACACCCGTCCCTCATCGCAATCAGCGCTGCTCTTGAGCCGGCTTCTCCCCGTGTTTCAGCGCCAGATGATTAACTCTCCCCTGAGCGGTACATCGGCCACGATCGCTATCTCGAGTTCTCATGCTTTGTTTGCTTGCTCCATCACAGGGTAATACTGTAAATGTGAATGTGAGTGTGCTTGGTTGTCTGTCAAGACAAGTGTAGCCCTGTGATAGACTGGTGACCTGTCCAGGGTGTCCCCTGCCTTCACCCTAAGTCAGCTGGGATAGACTCCAGCTCCCCCGTGATCCTAGTGAGGATTAAGTGGTGTATAGATACTGGATGGATGGAAGTTCGTTGTATCCATGATGTGGATCTTTGGTGTATGTTTAGGGCAGCTGTGGCTCAGGTGGTAGAGCGGTTGTCCTCTGACCGTAAGGTTTGTGGTTCGATCCCCTGCCCCCTCCACAGTCAAAGTGTCCTTGGGCAAGACACTGAGCCTGAAGTTGCTCTCAATGGCAGGCTAGCGTCTTGCATGGCAGCTCTGTCGCCATTGTTGTGTGAATGTGTGTGTGAATGGGTGAATGAGAAACACATTGTAAAGCACTTTGTGTGCTGCAAAGGTAGAAAAGTGCTGTATAAGTGTAGTCCATTTACCATTTATATAGTGTTTGTATAGGTCTATTGCATTACATTTCTCAGCTCCTCCTATTTATAGTTTATTTGTTCTCTTTTCTTGTTCACTTTTTTGTGCTCTTTATCTTTTGCACTCTGCATCCATACTGCTGCAACATGTGAGTTTCCCCATTTGTGGTGAAAAAATTAAATGCAATCTAATCTAAACAAATGATGAATGCTGTGTCAGACCCCTCAATGCAGAGCGACGGAAAGGTTCATGAGTTTAAGAGTAGAGGAGGATGCATCTCTGAAACAGCTTTAACAAAAAAAATGTTCCTAATGTGGAGAAGTTGTTCTTATTTCTGTGGGAATCTTTGGCCAACGCTGGCAGAAAACATTATCTATGTGAAATCTGAGTGCCGAGATACTGACATTCTGTGACCTTCTCAGTCATTGGACTGTTTGTGGTTGAAATACTGTCAACATTTATTGACTATAGCTCTGGAAAATGCTTAGCCTTGTCGGCACTATGGACAAGTCTTAAGGGTTTAGCCCTCTGAACTCCAGTTTGTGGGCAGGCTTTGCACACTGTCACATTTTCACTCACTGTGGAACACTTTTTTTTTAAATCGCAAAATATAATCCTGCATCTCTATGGAAACAGTACAGCCATTGCTAGATGTAAAGAGAACTCGAGAATGTCTTCTGTGCAGGATAACAAATGTTAACTACCATAAATCATTAAAAATGGAAGCAGAATTTCTTTGAATAGGTATTTTACAAAAATTTAAAAAATGTTGAATCAACACACACATTTTTCCAAAGACCCACAGGTGTCGTATTTTTTATTTGTTTCCATGCTTGTTTCCATAACCCTAACGTTCAACTGAAATTTCATTGTGTGTATAGAAACATATGCATAATGACAATAAAAAGGTTTCTGATTCTGATTCTTCTGATTCTTTTCTACTATCTACTC
>NW_007578030.1:390894-396488 GCF_000690725.1 Stegastes partitus
ACCTAAAATTGAACCTCGTGGAGCATTTTTTTGTCAAGAAGAAATGTGGAAAAAAAGATGGAAGGCAAGTTTAAAAAAGCTAAGAAGGCTATAAAGAAAGAAGGAAAGCTATGAAGGAGAAAGAAAGGTTCCAAAGGGAGTTCTGAAGATAGAAAAGGGAAGAAAATGAAACAAGAAAAACAAAATTACATAGAATCAGAGAAAGAAAGACGGTCGAGGGGAATCGGTTGGCTGGAAGAAAAAAAAAAATCTGAAAGAAGAGAATGATGACAGAAAACACATGATAGTAAGAGAGAGAAAAAGTTAAGCGAAACGAAGGAGAGGAGGTTGGAAGGAAAATGGGCACAAATGACAATAAGCTGAAGAAAAGCAATGTTTCACAAAAACGCATTTTCTGAGACAGACTGAAGGGGAATCAGAAAGAACGAGCAATTTTTTTTTGGCCCAACATGTCATCTTCTTGCTTTTCCATTCGCGCAAACACACAGAAGTCACACAGTTTTCCAACTCACACTTAAATATGGAACGCACAAACACACATGGACACAAGCACTCACTGACATCAGTCTCAAGGTTGCAGATGTGGCAGATGGTACAGACTGTCTGTCATGGTCAGCCACGGTGTGTGTGTGTGTGTGTGTGTGTATGTTTGACAGATGGCACAGACAGTCATTTGGACATCACTCTCGACACAAACTACAGATACAAAAATTGCTTTAAAAACGTGACTCTGGAATTATAGTTGTTCTTCTGAAACTTTTAAATGGATTTCAACACGCACAAAAGTTTGCTAAACACACCCTTAAATGGCTTTTCACAAGACTGTCCAACAAATAAGAGCTGAATCCTGTGAAAACCCTTCTCGCAAAGCAAAAACATCACTGATAGCACAGATTTGTAGCTTAAAGTGTTATAATAAGCTCCTGAAACTTCCAACGTTTTTAACTGATTATTTTCCTGGTAATGACTGTGATACAATGGCTCCATCTTTAGAAGAAGAAAAAAAAAAAACAGGCCTAAATTGCTTAAATCTTTCAAACACAATAATCCACATTTTCTAATCAAACAATCCTCTTGATTGTGCTATTGAGGAATAATTACCGGTAACCGATTCATCCAACATCCAAGCATGTCAGGTGTTGAATAATTCAAAAATGTGGCTGTGAATTTTTTTTAAAAACGAGAACATGAATAGTAAACATGGTCGGACCCAACACTGGTTTGCGGTGGACACTGCAGCCGAAGTTGTCAGGTGACATCATCGAAAGTTGAACTTAAATGAATGCAGTGTTTGAACACTGCAGTGCTTTAGTAGTTCAGTATAACTGGAAGCTGTGATGACAACAGTTTCCGAGCTAAAGCAATTAATATTAATTGACTTTGATCGTTTATTTCAGTCGTCCTAATTGATGTGAATGTGCACAGTAAGGTGGGTTAAATTACCTGAACATGACTAATTCAATTAATTTCCAGATATTCAATCTACTCATCACGTGGGCAGAGGTTGTAGACTTTCTTTAAATGTTTCCTAAGTTTAACAACTTTTCTCTTCATTTCACGTTGAAAACTAAAGATTCAGTTTGTACTGATGGAAATCCCTCGACTTAGAATGACTCGTGTTTTTGAATGCTATAGTAAGAAAATAAAGAAATGAGCAAAACTCATGGTTTCTTTACAGCACATGCACTTTAAATCGGACGGAAATGAGTCAAACAAAAAACAGCTGAAGTAAGAAAGGATCAAATAGCATCAAAGGCTGTTTTCAAAGGTAGTAATGATGTCTGTTGGTTAGGATGAATATTTCAAGACAACAAATGTTTTCTGTTTTTTATTTTTAACTTTAATTGCGATCACTCCACACATGTGCTGCATTTCATTGACAAGAAGACCAACAGGCTCTTCTCTGAAAGTTGACCTGACCAGGCTTTTGTTCCACGTAAGCCTGCTTTCTCAGCAGTGCAGAGGTGAACTCTGGAAAGGTCTTTGCTTAGTCACTGTTTCTAATCAGCTGTCACGGATGAATGGATGGCCGGCAGCAGTTGTCACGGAAACAGTTGAGGCCTCGATACCTGCTCTGTCCTTGGTAACCTGAGGAACTGAGGTTTACACCTGACTGTTTGGTCAGCTGCTCAGGACATCAAAAACAGGAGCTTCTGCACACACAGCCACTAACAGGTCAAACAGGACGGCAGGCTTTAAGTTACCAAACAGCCGGGCAGATGTTTGACAAAGCTGAAGTTTACCTGTAATGATGTGGACTGCTCAGCCTTCTTTTCCACAAGAACCTATTCCTGTGGACCAGGTTGGTTTAACTGTTGTTTAGATGTTTTGTCTCTTTGAGAGATGATTGTTTGAGCAATACACAAGCAGGGCGCACAGTTTTCTGTCTGTCTGCAGCGGGCATGGAGGGTAAATACGATCTGAAGTTGATAACCAGTTAACTGGCAGACAGGATTTGGGGTTCAGAGGGTTAAAATAACTCTAAGATCAATTACTTCCTAGAAAGGTTTTTGAGCCTTCAGACTCCCAGAACCCAGTGGCAAGTCTGAAAGCCATGTTATATATATATATCAAATCAAATCAGGTTTATTATCATTTTGCTGCACATATACAGTAGTACAGGCAAGATGAAAGAGCGTTTCTTCAGGATTATTCAATCAGCAAGTTTTGCAGAATGCACGTCTTGGATAAGACACCAAACGTTCACTGTTGTTGTCTCCTGAAGGGGGCACTGCATTCATGTGCGCCGTCATTCGTTGAACCTCTTCAGGTCCTGGTAGGTCTTCAGGGACACAAAGACGCACACGATGGTGTGACGATGGTGAAGCTGCAGATGCTGCCCAGAGCTAGCTGTCTGTCTGTCCACCCAGAATCATGTCGTCCCCTCCAGCTGTATGTCCGTCTGGGATGTTGTCATGGAGCCATGTTTCCACTCTCTGCGGGTTTCTCTCAGCAAACGCAACTCGTCCAGCTTGTTGGATGTTGGAGAGCAGGAGCAACGGTCCTGCTGGTCTGGAGGGGTTAGCCTTTATCATGAATCCCAGCTCTCTTCCCCCTCTTTTGCTTACGTTCCTACTGTTTGCGCTTCCTTCTCTCTCGGGTAGCTGCCAGCTTAGTCTCCGATTGGACTCCGTGTTGGTGTAGCATGTCCACATCACAACCGATCGCTGCAATTTCAGCACTGTTCACTGTCCTGACGCCCAACGAAGTCTCTGGCTGCAAGATTTGAGGAATGAATGTCTGGGATAGACAAGACACTCAAAACATTCACTTTTGTTGTCTCCTGAAGTGGCCACTGTGTCTATGCACACTGCCATCACTATGGCAACAATATATAAATTTATTATAGTGGGTTTTTTTTTTTCACTCACCAAAGTGATGCCTTTTTTTAGAGCCAAAAGTATATTATACGACCCTTCCTCAGTATGTTTGCAGCTTCTCATCAATTTACCAGGGTGACAAGTTCCGCCTCATCCAATATCAGTGGTTGGCTGAGAAGGAGTGAAAGTAAAGCAACAAAATAAATGGAGAAAATGTATTGATTTTAAATATATTTAGGGATAAGTCACAAACACGTGTAATCCATTCCCTTCAAATGTAATTGTGAATGCAGTTTAGTCATACAGGGCGCTCATTTTGGGGATGTTGGGTTGATCATAACATTTACGGAGCACTTTCTGCTCTTAAGATGACCCACCTTGGCAGTTGTTTAATTAAAATAGTCTATTCTGTTTATTTAATTGCAGCATTTATCTGTAAAGTCTGTTGGTGCTTGATTTAACTTGGCTCCGTCCTTCAGTTCGGCACCACTTCAGTCTTTCAAGTCCTCCTCACGCTTTCTTTAGAAAATACAGCCTTTTTCAGTATTTATCGATGCTTAAATAACGCTAAAAAGTGTGTACTTATTATAGTGTTATCAATACTGAGCAATAGGATTAAATGTTTTTTTTTGCATAAAGAAAAGGACATTTGCAGAACACAAATGTTTCGAGCGATGACTGCATCACGGTTCTTTCGTTTACTCCAAATAATTTATTCAACAAGATTGTGGAGGGTGAAGGAAGGCACTGCATTAGGTAGCTTTCCCACAGGTGGTGATTTTTATAGCACAAAGGCAGAAATAATTGAAATGAATATGAAATTCCAAGACGGACCTTTATCTATCTTTAATGGGGATCTTCAATGCCACATTGACGCACATATTTTCTGCAAACTGGGCTTCAAAAAATGTGCGTAGCCTCATTTTCGAGGGCGAGACAATTACTTGTTCATAGCTTCAGGTATTCGTTTGACCAAAATGTAATTACAGTCTTCTTCTCTTGGATGTTATATTTAATGTTGCAGAGCTAGTGTGTGTTTTCAGAGGCAGTCAGGCCGAAAGGTGTTTTGTCACCCCACGCTATCCTGCAGGAGACCTGTTGTCCTGCTGTCGTAGAGGGAATACATTTATAGGACAATGGATTTGAAATCGGGCTGCAAGGTGGTGCAGTTGGTAGCACTGTTGCTTCGCAGCAAGAAGGTCGCCGGTTCGCATCCCGGTGGGGGCGCCGGAACCTTTCTGCATGGAGTTTGCATGTTCTCCCCGTGCAGCGTGGGTTCTCTCCGGGTTCTCCGGCTTCCTCCCACACAGTCCAAAAACATGTTGAGGTTAATTGGTGATTCTAAATTGTCCGTAGGTGTGAATGTGAGTGTGCTTGGTTGTCTGTCTCTAAGTGTAGCCCTGTGATAGACTGGTGACCTGTCCAGGGTGTCCCCTGCCTTCACCCTGAGTCAGCTGGGATAGACTCCAGCTTCCCGCAACCTTAGTGAGGATTAAGCAGTGTATAGATAATGGATGGATGGATTTGAAATCGCTAATGCAGCAAAGACGTGAAGGTGTCACTGATGAGATGCTGAAAATCTCAACACCTGTAATGACTTCTACTTACTTTGTAATTTTGCAGTTTTTGTCATTTCATTCTTGAAATCTTTTATGTAAAAAATGATGCCGTTAAAATGAATGATTCTTAAAGTATGAATCTGAAACAAACGAGTTGATTTATTGAAAGCAGCTTTACAAAGTGTCTTTAACACACACAGCCAGAGTCTCAGTCCCTGTTTGAATTTGACCAAACAGCAGAGAGAATGCCAGAAACAGGAGAGTCAGAGCCGGGAGAGAGGATGATTTTTCTGTCCTTTCATTTTAATACTCAATGTGTCTTAACACGACAAGAAATCATCAGTGGTTTCTAATTAGATGGCTGCGTTTATCAGTCTAGCTCCAGTCAGTTTGTCCAGATTTCATTTCCTTTCCTTTTAAGAGTAAACACAACAGAAAAGGTTGGAGGTGGAGGGCAGTGGGACATTGAATTCCCCCTTTTGTTCCCAATGAATGCAGGGAGGCTGGCGCTACTTTATCTCACTCAGGAGGAAGTCGTGTGCTCACACATGACGACACGACTTGTAGGGTTCATTGTCTGGACACAACACGATTTGAAAAATAGGGATCAAGAACCTAAGCCCGCTCCTTTATTTTCAACCACTGTCGCATAGGTGTCGTAAAGGGACGGCACAACTTTTCCTCTGCTGATATTTTCGCTTCACAGACACATGAT
>NW_007578030.1:397129-398639 GCF_000690725.1 Stegastes partitus
ATGACGAAGCGCGTTCTTTGTGCCAAATGAGCATTTTTAGAATTTTTAACACAATCATCATCCTCATCTACTCTAAATAAACACACCTTAATCCAGATTCTGTTGTTAAAATGAACCCTTATGAACATGTAGCAGCAACAGTTATGGAGCGCATCATGACTAACTGCAGTGATCTGGATTAAATCATGAGGCTCTGTCAGAATATATGAGACAGCTTTTGGTATTCCAGACCTAAGCCTCTGAAATCAATGACCGTATGCGAGCATGCTGCATGGCGTGTAGCTGCGAGTGCGTGCAGGTGCAGGTAATGACACCGTGTTAGTATGCATGTTGCATCCTCACACAGGCTATGAGTGTGCAAGGCCATTTTAATTACATTCTACTGAGAAAGTGTCAACAAGGTCAAAAATCAACACTGTCATAGCGACGCCAGAACCGAGGGATTAGTCTGATGCAAAGAGAGCTTAGAGAGGCGCCGGTGATTGGGCAGATAGTGAGATAGAGAGCAGAAAATAGCAACGGGATGAAAGAAGGTATTGTGAGTTTAGAGGAGAAAAAAGAAGAAAGAAAAGAAGGTAAGAGATGTAATATGCAAATAGAACTGAAAGTCTTTGATTGTGAGCTTCTATTTCTTTGTCCAGTGGTGACTTGTAACACTTTTGGAAGGAACACACTCATTTGGTTGTCCAGCTGATATGTGTGTTGAATCAGGAATCACAGGATGACACTTTGTTGTTGACTATATCTCTTTAACAAACACACTGAAGCACACAATGATGGATGCTGTATATGTTAAGTGTTGTTATATTAAAACCTGTGTATGCGGACCAGGCCGTCGAGGCAACCCCCCTCGACCACCACCCAGTCCTCTCTGCACCCGGCCCCTATGACTCCCTCTGTGGGTGGTGAGTCCACAGGAGGGTGGGCCCACATCGTCCTTTCGGGCTGAGCCGGCCGGGCCCCGTGGGCAAAGGCCCGACCACCAGGCGCTTGCATACGAGCCCCAACCCCAGGCTTGGCTCCACTGTGGGGCCCCAGCTGCACCATACCGGGCGACGTCACGGTCCTTGGTTTTTTTGTCATCATAGGGGTTTTGGAACTGCCCTTTGTCTATCCCGTCACCTAGAACCTGTTTGCCATGAGGGACCCTACCAGGGGCATGAAGCCCTGGGCAACATAGCTTCTAGGATCATTCGGGCGCACAAACTCCCCCACCACGATAAGGTGGCAGTTCAAAGGGGGAGGAAGGATGAGGTCCCGCCGAGATGAAGAGAGAGCTGAGCAAGGCAGCAAAGCTCTCGATTTACCGGTCAATCTATGTTCCTACTTTCACCTATGGTCATGAGATCTGGGTAATGACCGAAAGAATGAGATCGCGGATACAAGCGGCCGAAATGAGTTTCCTCCGCAGGGTGGCTGGGCGCTCCCTTAGAGATAGGGTGAGGAGCTCAGTCACGCAGGAGGAGCTCGGAGTAGAGCCGCTGCTCCTCCACGTCGAAAGGAGCCAGTT
>NW_007578030.1:399161-400533 GCF_000690725.1 Stegastes partitus
TTTTAATAGTTGAAGCACAAAACAAGCTGGAGGCACCATCGCTGTGAGCTGTAACAAGACTCCTGTGATAAACTACACTTCAAACTCACCATGATGGTTGGGTTAGCATAATTGACTTCCATGAATGTCTTGGCTGATCTTTTAGAAGCAGAAAGAATGACTGGAGTTTCACTACAGAGGCAGAACAGAAGACAGTTTAAGGTAATGAAAGAGTAATAAGCCATATAGGAAATAAGAGGAAAGTTAAAGCTGTGCAGAAAAAGAAAGTAAAGTATGTAAGGATACCATACTGGGGAGGAAATTATGCACCATGCTGGGCCTAACATGCACGCAGAAATCTGGAAACCTGTTTTCTTTGATGAGGGTAGTGAATCACTCGCTGCCAGCTGTGCTTAGAAAAAGTCCACAAAGGAGGCCGGACACACTGCTGACGGGGCTTACCAGCGACAAAGCTGCAGGAACGTACGACCACGCAGCCCTAATCAGTCACATCGACATGCGTCAAAACATAGAGTGACGCATGTAATGAGAGAAGCACGGTTATTCATGCGTGCACTTCAAAACAATTCAAGTAAATCACAGCAGAAACTAAATAAACAATTGTTGCTTGTGAGGCGGGAAATAGCCAATAAAGAATAGTTTGCAAGGATTATATACATAGAAACTTACCAGCACACAAGAGCCTCTTCAGATGCAAAAACAACTAAATCAATTTATTATATATTGTATTAGAATACACAGCACAACTTATCTCAGACTCACGTCTCCGAATTATATTTTTTAACAACACTTTATTATCACAGTGGTGTAACAGAGACAAACCTTTAATATATATTTTTTAAATAATCACAGAACCATATGAGGACCAATAATTATTTTTATTTTTATTTTTTTTAAGTAATTAAAAATGTAAAATGCATTACAAAATAGAATACTCATATCAGTCTATGTCTATCTTCAATTAGTTTAACACACTTTACGTAAACTTGCTTAAAAGTACATTTTCCCTTTGGTGCTGCTAATATTTGTTTTCCACATCAATATGATTTTATAATAATAATAATAGTAATAATAATAATATATAAACAGTCGGAAAAGCAAAAAGAAAAAGAAAATACATTTAAAAAATTGTATGATCTGTTAGTCAGCTCTTGTTTCCACCGTTGCTGCATTTATTGTAAAAGTGTGCACATAGAATTAGCACAATGATCATGATGTCCCTCTACGATCCTTCTGCCACTGATTTGCAGACAATGAAAAAACTGCTCTCTGCTACACGATGGTGTAATATTGACACAGGAAGTCCCACGCTGCAAACTGACAGGACTGGTTCATTTTCGGAGTGTATCATCGTGTTCATCTAATTGTGGTA
>NW_007578030.1:401284-411982 GCF_000690725.1 Stegastes partitus
CTAACTTGTCAAAAACAGTCCACAACAGTTGCATCATGAGACCATTTTGCACTGGTTGACTGTTTATTTCAGTCATGATGTGTCATCCAGTATATAATTAACTCCATGTGGATATGTTAACCAGATTAAAAAAGCTGGACTTTAGTCAAAGGGGGTGTTTTAGGAGGATACTTTCACTCAGCATCAACATATTAAGCTAATGTGACCTGCACTCGGTGTAGAACTAGTAAATACAAAGAAACTTCTCTGCAGAAGTGCTCATCACAAGAAGAAGTGACACTTTTACCGACTCCTAAAACATTGCAACATAGAGTCAAGTTTTAACTTCTCCTTAGTTGTTAGCCAAGTAGAACTCTCAGAGAGGTAGAACATTAAATTAACAAAATAAATTACCAAAAAGGGCTGCCCTCAGTTATTTCTCCCTTTGCTTGAAAGCAAACATTAAGTCGTAGCATTCAGTTCTCATGATGCCTTCTGCTGCTGCCTGAAGTTTAAGACAGAGATTATTTGTAGATACACTGAACTAATCTTTATCAAACGTTTTACGTGTGTTTTATTGTTTATTCAGTTTCAAACATTTTGTTTTCTCTCACATTGGTTTCTACTTCATTGTTTTACATGTTCGAGCCTTCATTCTTGTGTATTTTCAGTAAAGCACTTTTAACTTGAACTCTGCTGTATCATTAAAGTTGTGTTACCTATTCCATTGTGTTTGTTTCAGCCCTCTCTTTGTTGACACAAAAGAAGTCTCGTTTTGTTCTTTACTTTCTTGTCTTGAGATGTATTTTGCTCCCGTATTTGGACGGTAATGTCCTCTGCCCTTATGGTGACTCAAAAATGGTAAATTATTCAGAAATAGATCAAACCTCTGCACCGCCGGAAATGTGTCAAGAGTTCTGATCTCATGTTTTAGATTTACTATGAGCTCAAACAGCGTCTCACTCACTCAGGCTTTGGATGCAAAAAACAATCTTATACATTGTTGTTGTCTAGATTTTTTCTGTGACTTAGAACAGGCGCTAAATGAAATGTCTGGTGCAAAACTTTCTTCAGCATATAATATATATCAGATTTCACAGGTTTAAAAAAAAAAACCTCAGCAGCCTATTTTCTGAATCATTTTAAAGTTATCTGATGTAAACCAGAAAGTAGAGACAGATATATATTTATATTTATAGCGTCTCTCCCACAAAGACACACTGGTTCAGCTCAAGGACACAAGGATAGATAAAGAGGCTGTTTGTTTCAATGTTCTTGTCTTACTAAGTGCATTTTACAACTTCACTTCCAACAAGCTACTTTTGTCAGAAAGTGCAAAGCCACTTTTTTGTTTAAATCAGTGCATAGAGACAGAAATCAGTGTTGAAAGAATTACTGATGATCGTCTGCGTCACTCAAACACTTCAGCAGTATGGTTGAGCATCTTGTGTTTAGAAATTTTCCTCATGCAGTTTGAATAAATCTGAAACAAGAAACAAAAAAAACTGATTCATGCTTCGTTTCTTATGTTTTAGCAGCTGTTAAAAAGGTGCAGAGGTTCGGAGTAGCTTGGTGAGTTTTTATTACCATCAATAAATCATCTGAACACTTTGTCAGAGATGTTGAAAGACATTGATTTGTTGTTTTCAGACTTCAACAACAACAAAAATGAAATTGTGAGATGTATACTGTGTGTGACAGCGAAAGCAATTTACAGAAATACGGCCCTCAGACGCTGAGGCAGACGATCATGTTCGTCTTTTTTGACAGCATGAAATTTCTTGGTTAAGTCAATTGAATTTTAAAAAACAATAGCAGTGGCATGACTTCCTGTTTCTTAAGTTTCCACTGTTTTCTATCCCTCTTGTCTCCTCTCTGTGGTTCTTTGTGTGTCTCTACCTGATCATGGCCGCCTGCTTCTGTTTGAATCAATCACGTGACTCACCTGAGAGTCATCCGCTAATCATCTGCTGCAGCACTTAGAGCCCGGCTTGTCTCCGCTCCTCGCAGATTGTTCTGCCTGCTCAGGTTTCAGTCAAGTCTGAACTTCTCTCTGCTGAGTGCTCGTCTGAAACTCATCTTGTCAGATGCCCTCTTTACCTCCTCGTTCAGCCATGCGTCCAGCCAGAGCCACCAGCCATCAATCACCACACGGTCCAGGATTCCCCATTCCCAGTCTGAAACCTCCTCCTCCTCATCTCCTTCCCTGTTTCTGATTAAACCTTTTGGAGCGTGCAACTGAGTCTGTTCTGCATTTGGGTCCAGAAAACCCATTAACTATTGCACATTCAGCCAGTGGTACAGTTTGGCCTTATCTTTATAACTGTAACTCCAGTCTGCAAATTGATTCTGCTTGAGCCATCTTGGTATGATTGCGTCAAATGGAGCCTATTTTTATATATATATTTTTTTTTTCCACAGGATCAAGAGTTTGATTTCTTAAATCCTGCAAAATGGAAAACTTAGGAGCCATTATTGACACAATAGTGCAGCACAGGATAATGCATTTTTAAACTACTCCCTGTGTTAAATAAAAAGACATCCTCAAGAAAGATCAAAACATTTTAAAACTTCTATGTAAACAGTCAATGTTTAAACGACAAAGTCTGGGACTAAGGAAGGTAGACAACACTGAGTAAAGTTGATGTGTATTTGATGTGTGTATGTGAGCGTGGGTGGTGGGTAATGTTCAACAATGGCGGGTCGGCCAACGACACCAACGTGGAGGAGAAGGTTCTGGCCTCGAGTCCCATCATGGAGGCCATCGGAAACGATCAAAAATGACTCGGAACGACAACAGCAGCCGCTTTGGGATCCAGATTGGGTTCAGCCGACATCATCACATCATCGGCGCCAACATGAGGACGTACCTGCTGAAAGAAGTCTCGCGTCGTGTTCCAAGCTGAGGACGAGAGGAACCATCACATCTTCTACCAGCTGTGTGCTTCAGCCAGTTTACCAGAGTTCAAGGACCTCAGCCTCACCAGCGCAGAAGATTTCACCCTCCAAGCTGTTGATAATGTTCAACAGCTTGGAGGGTAAAGAGCTGTTTTTAATTTGCATATTGTCATGTTTGACCTACCAGAGGGGAGCGGCTGGAAGAGGTGGTGAGCCTGGTGGTGTCGAGTCAGAGGTGATGCTCCTACACTAGGCCTGATAGATGTCTTGACTTAAAACTATGAGTGTTACAGGCACAACATTTGCAACTCAAAACGATTCCTCCAAACCCATCTCAAATTATGTTGACAAATAATCCAATGCTGTTGGATGGCTGACATGACTAAGACTTCATTAGGTTTCGCCCTCCTTCCAGTCCTTGTGGGGTTTTTTTGTCTGTAGTTGACACTCACACACACAATCTGTCCAGTTCGTTCATTCTGCCAACACATTCAGAATTGTGCAGCCAACCTAGTGTTCAGTTTTGTATTTGCTCGTGTTAGTAGAAAATGATTTTCCTCTCTGTGAATCCGGTTCTCTGCCTCCTTGTGTTCTCACTCTGCCAGTCTTGGACCTTTTCTATTACAATCACCAGTCGGGTGGATTCAACTCCATTCATGCTTCCTCCCACCTCCTCGCTCCAACCTCTGCTCACCACCTCTTCATCCTCTGCTGCACCCAAGTCTGCCTCTGAGCTGCTGCCATCTGCACATGTCCAGAAAATTGCATTACTCCTAACAGACAGAAACTGCTTGAAGTTACAAAAGGACATGTTTTCAATGGGTCATCGTGTCTTTATTAAACTACTGTACTAAAAGTAATTAGGTTAATAAACTCACAAAAGTGGTGCAGTTAGTCCTTTGCATACTTTGCAAGCCTATACAAGCTGTCATACCTGAAGATACATGCATACTTTTTTTTTTTTTTTGCAGTCTAAAAGGAATACTTGCAGACAAAACTCAGGGTGAATTTACCCGACATAGATGTTTCCTCATTATATGAGGTGTGTTAGAAAGGTTTCAGGACTGGTGTCACAAAATATACATTTCAAACCAAAACAACAAAGTTATCCCCTACAGACGATCAACCAGCACGTCTACAAAGAGATCCTGTGGCGTTTGCTTTGTTCAGAGGTGAGAGTTGTGGCAGGACAAGTCGTGGCTGCTTCACCATGACAACGCTCACAACGACCTGAGCATCCCACAGTTCCTGGCTGAGAAGAACATCACCGTGCTGGAGCAACCTCCCTACTCACCCCACCTGACTCTGTGGGATTTTTTTCATCTTCTCTCCAAGCTCAAGGAGGTCATCAAGGGGACCAGTTTTGAAGACGTGGACGACTTCAAGATGGCTGTGATGACGGAGCTGCAGAGGATCCTGGAAGAATCCTTCCAGGAGTGAATGGCAGTGGGTTAGACTCCGGGGGGATTACTACGAAGGGGAAAACTTGTAGTTTGTAGTTTGGATTTGAAATATATCTTTTGTGACGACAGTCCTGGAGCTTTCCTGACACACCTCGTAGACATAACTAATCATCAGTCAGACTGAGCCATTGAAGCTCACAGATATCTTGGTATCATTCACAAAGCAAACTTGTCTCCTTAGTAGCTGTTGTTCTGTTTTCAGCATACATAAGCTGGCCTTTATCAAAGGTGTTCCCTCGTAAAACAGTCCCGAACTTCCAAAGTAAATCATGAATAACTTATCCGATTTCAAAGGCTGATTTTGAATACATATTGTGATCACCTAAACAGGTTTCTTTTGTACATTCCTGTTTAAAATTCAAATGTATTCATGCCCACATCTGTCTTTATCTCTGATTATAGGAGACGTCTTGCTCCTTAACCTTTTTTTTCCCATGCCCTTCATTAGCTTCTCTTCACCCACACACCAATGAGAATATCAAGGTATTCAAAGACCAGTAATTAACATCAGTGGTGAACGCCAACAGTCTTTCTTACCTTTTTAATGAGTTTACAAGCTCATGGCAACGGATCCCTGCAAACTTTGTGTCTTTGAAAAAGTGAACTTTTTAAAAGTTGAGAAAACTTCCCAACTGAGCACCGTGAACTTTTGCTTCATTGCTGCTGTGTTCTAGAACTGTGTAATGAAAATATCCATTAAATGACTACACTACTACCTTTCATGAACAGCATAAAATAAATTTAAAAAAGACACAAATTTGAGTTCACAGTTGTAGAAACTGTGATAAAAAACCAGCGCCTCGTGCAACTATATTGAAAGTCATACATGGTGGAACATCTGTTGTGTTTAGTGTGTTCTACAAACTCTGAAGGTGTAAAATAAAAGCTGTGAGAGGAAGTTCTGGTCTCAAACAATAGTTCATGTCTTGGTTTGCAGCAGTCAACTGCTTCTCTCTGCACTGTCAATTCCAAACTAAGAGTCTTCTTCCTGAAGGGGGCGTGGACCACAGCAGATGGTCTGCATTTTAAGCTACAGCCCGATCAGAACAGGGCTAAAACCAGAGGCTATTCAGCCATGTTGAAACAAACCGTCTTTGTAATATTTTCAGCTGAAAATGTTTGAGGACACATGAGACTTTCAGTAATTTGCACAAAAACCTGTGATGACTACTTTGATTTATTCAAGGCCCAAGAATAACATTATGTTGTTCAGTCTGTCATCACTTGGATTCTTTTTAGATTAGATTAGATTAGATTAGATAGATTAGATAGAACCTTTTTTATTCATCATCCAACGTCATCCACAGGTAAAAATTAGATTTTGTTAGACATTTGAGTTTTTGCCCAAATACATGCAAAACTGACTCACATTCCAACCACTGTAATATAAGCATTATGTTGAGTTTAGGGTTATTTAGTAAATTAGCCAAGATGCTGAACTAAGAGGCCGACCAGTGGTAACCATTATACCTGCTTAAGATCAATGTATTGACAAAGTCATTGTGAGCTTATACGTGAAAAGCCTGTGCATGGAATCCAATCTGCAAAATGCATTTTCTCATGAAACTGTCAGACATATTTTTACATATGTCTGAACATTCAGCCAATCGATGTATATGAGCCTTTTAAGTAAATACAAAGGTTGCCATGTCTGTAATTTACATCCAATATGCGATGAATGTAAACATACAGTCAGATCCTTTTCACAAACTCTGACTTTGTAACTTTAATTATGTAGAACTCTTCCTGACAAAGTCCACCACACAAACGAAATAATTAAAGATGAGTAACACACAAAAAAAAGATAAAAACAGAACGGGAAACAAAAAAGGAATCATAAAACATCCATATTTCAAGCATTCATGAAGGCCTTTTGATAAAAGAATGCCTTAAGAAGAGATTTAAAAAGCACTAAAGCTGGTGCCTGACTGATCTCAGTAGGCAGAATGTTCCACTGCTTGGTGCAATTACAGGAAAGGCCTTGTTACCCTTGTTAACAAGCCGATACCTAGAAATAACCAGCAGAGCCCCGTTTACCGGACACAGGGAGCCCCGAGGACATAGGAGGTTAAAACACCCTTAATCTAATCTGGAGCAGCAAGGCCTTTTAATGCTTTTAGAAGTGACAGATACCATTTTAAACTTGATACAGATTTTTTTTTTCTTCCGGATAGTCAGCCTTAATCGACAAGTACTAAAGTAAAATGGTGTTTCATTGTGCCAGTTAAGATCCAGACGGCAGTACTTGTTGGAATCGGTGAAGGGAGCTCTGACTGATGCCTGCTGCAGCATGAATAATCTAAAAAGATTAGTGTCAGACAGGAGTGATCTTATTTTGGGGATTTGTTACAGTTTAAAGATGCACGACTGCACAACACGTCGCGCTTGAGTATCAAAAAAAAAAAAAAAAGAGAGAGATGAGCATCAAAAATGACCCCAATTTTTTGAGCAGATTGCTTTGTGGTTTTGTTTCGAGGATGAAGCTCACTGTGGTGCAATGTTGATAGAGGTGTGACTGACACATCAGACTAGTCATCGAATTGCTAAAAATGTTGAGACAGTACGAAGGTGTACACGTTTTTCTTTTTCTTGGGTTGTCAGTTTGAAGGGGGGACATACAACATCGTGTCATCTGCATAACGGCGGCAGAATTGTGCCATTTTACTCCAAACTAAAACTGTGGCATGAAACACCTCCTTTTTGTCATGCATGTAGTGGTGTGTAGTATACACACAAAAATAGTGTTAACTTACCTCTTCAACACATTTACCCTTGGTGCAGGTTTTTTGTTACTCACTGTGGGCATATTTTATTCACTACAACAAGAAGTCTTGCACATTTTTTCCAAGTGCCCACAGGTGTTTCCAATACTGGGGGAAGGGAAAGAGGCGACTCTACAAAACTTACATTTTTATTTTGTTTCCATATTGTCCTTTCTGCTCTCTACACAGCCTGCAGTTCAGCCGAGTAGTCTCAGAATTTTTCTAACTGTTGGTCGCAGCTGAGTCACTAATGGGTTTAAAGCTGTACAAAGGAGCGCAGAGTGCTTTTTTTTGTTTCGTTAATTTTGGCATTTTAAATCTGCATGTAAAATAAAGTGATTTGTAAATATCACAATTTTAAGTCTTTTCTATATTTGGTTAAGTTTCCATATGGAACAGCACACCACAGATGGTCCGAAGTTGGCCGTCTGATGAACTCCGGCTCGGATGCAAGCTGTCATTTTGACAAACCGTTGCCTGTTTAATGTATTTTAACTGAGTTTCCACAACTACGCTTTAAGTCAATTATTGGATGAGCATGTGGGCTTTCTGCAGCACCATGCATTGTGTTGTAACGTGAGCACTGAGACCGCTGTTTCCTGTGAGCACTGAGGACCATGAGCCCTCCCGCCTACTCATGATAAATGAGAACCATAACAAACAAACCCTCTCACCTTGAAGCCAACAGAAATATTGGCTAGCGTCACTTTCATGGTCCAGAAGATAAATGGACAGCGGCTTGTGAATGTTTCAGGGGATACAAAGCAAAGCAGAAGAATAAAATCAATATGTGATGTGACCACTGTTAGTGCAAGTGTACATCAGAGCTGACGCCATTTTACAGGCACAGTTTTTTAGGTGCTTGTTTGATGAGTTGTTCAATTCATTCTGGTCTACTTGGACCCTGTCTGCTTCACTACTGGAAAAAAACAATGTCCAGGCTAGTGAGCTGAATTTAAAAAAATTCAGTTTTACTGATGAGTCGAAGAGTAGGCAGCCCTGCTATTTTTTATTTATTTTTTAACATGGATATATTTATATTAATGACAATGCTCGTCTTCTACCATGCAAATATTCCACCAAAACAATTCCACTTGTCACCCGTTTGAGGGAACACTGAAGCTGCATCCTTGGACTAAGCTCTATCTACAATGACTGTGGTTGTTTAAACAGAACACAAATAAGCCAGAGCATTTGGAAAAAAAAACGTTCCTCATAGAGTAGCTCTGTGATAGATTGGCGACCTGTCCAGGGTGTCCCCTGCCTTTGCCCTAAGTCAGCTGGGATAGACTCCAGCTCCAATGAGGATTAAGTGGTGTATAGATAATGAATGGATGGATGAATGGATGGATGTTCCCCACAGAAGAACGATACTGAAGTGCAGCCAGATCATGATGTACGACAGAATGGGTTGGATAAGCAGGACTAGCCACTAGGGAGGATGGAGGCATACTCCATCCTCCCTGTTACCTCCTTACATGGACTCAAGTTAGAAGCCTATGATGTCACGGATGAGAAAATATGTTTATGTCAAAAAATGAGATTACATGTCCCTGAAAATGTAATTTGAAAATGCATTTTATGGAGACGGGGTATGACAAGGAATATAGCAATGCACAGGCGAAGGCAAAAAGACGAGCAAACATGGCTGTAAATGATGCAGGGTTGCAGAATTAATCTTGTGAGGAGGGAAAATCCCAGTTGACCTGAGATCCTGGTAATGCAGTGACACCACTGCCCGCTCTGAAAAAACATCTCTCAAGGTCTCATCAGCACACAGCTGCTCTGGTCTCTGAGGACGTTTCCTCACAGATTAACATACAAATAGTATATGAAGTGTACACTCACGCTCTCATCTTCTCTCTTCCTGTGCACATTAGTAGAAACAGTAAAATGAATCCACTACAATACACGCATATCCATCATCAATATAGTAAAAATATTTAAATAGGAACGTAACACAGGGTGGATTACATTTCCACACACATCTGACCCCTCTGTGTTTTCTATCCTGAATGTTTCAATGAATGCAACCTGATAATCAGGGCAGACTAATCCTCTTCTACTGAAGGCTGGATCATTACTTTTATATAAGTTATATTACAGCCAAATGCTCAGTAAAGTGTTCCAGGGATCCCAGCCACTCAACAACAGTGTGTAATATATTGCGGATAGGGTAATAATAAAAAAAAGATAAGAGCTTTTGGATTAAATTGCACCCACCACCTTCTGTTCTCTCCCTCTCACTGTTATTAACTAATCCAGTGGAAAAACTTCCCCCAGGACTTTTTAAAAACTTTGTGATGAATATTAAAAGTCAAAGGGCACTAAAAGGTCTGCGTCACTGAAGATGTGAGGGTTTTTTTTATATTTCAAACTTGAATAGCATCACTGTTCCTCCTCAGAAATTAAAAAGAAGTCTTTTTTTTATTATCAGACAAAGCTTGTCTTCACTGTTTTCTCAAAGTTGGTGACGTTATCAAACTTTCTGTTGGACAATGAATCTGCTTTAATGGATTTTCAGTGTTTGGCCTTGTTTGGTGAGATTATAGTAAAAAATCTGACGTTAACATCCTACCTGCTTCTCTGCTCAACTCTTTTTTTTTTACCTTTAGCAGTTTACAAAGCCTCTGAAGTATGTGGTGGTCAGGCAATAATAAAGGTTTCTACAGAGCAGAAGCTCCGCTGTGTAATGGCCTCTTCAGTGTCACTTATTGTGGCCAGCTGCTACATGAATAGCTGTGGAAAGCAGAACACGGAGCTCTTTCAAGGGAACAACTAGTTCAGATATGTGGACGACACCTGGGTCAGAATCAAAGCCCCAGAAGCAGAAGTGTTCATGGAGCACATCAGCTCACAAGGCGAGATGAGTTACAAGAAGTTCACAGGAGACGTACACAAACAGACTAATATCTGCTGTTTGTTTTCCACCACCCACTGGAACATAAGCCAGGTTTCATCAGAACCTTCCAGCACCGGGCTGAGAATGTCCCTACCTACCAACGCCAAGGGAAAGGAGAAGGAACACATATTAAAACAAGCAGTGAAAAACTGTGGCTATCCTCACCGGGCCTTCGTCAGGTCAACAAAGAGAACTGGAAAACACAGCAGCACAGCAAACAGCAGAAAGGAAGAACTATTAATCTGTTTGCTTCATGCTTCGGTCCCAGAGGCTGTGGCTTGGTGTAAATAGGATGACACATTTTCCATATCAAGATTCAAGGAAAGTTTCTACCCAAGGGGGAAAAAAAAGATGGAACGCTTCCAAACCACTGCCCCAGCCCTCCTCTCACCCTCCCCACATCACTGACCCGAGGATTAAATGTAATCTTACACTACTTTATAGTGCTGACCTTTGCACCATAAACATTGCACATAATTTTTGTGTTACATCCCCACATGTGCTTTGTATGTTTGATACTGTCTGTGACGACTCGTGCTCAGTGACTGTGAGGGCGGACCCACAACGAAAAGGGAGGCAGGAGGAAAAAGGTTATAGGTTTTATTTACAAGGGGGGGAAACTGGGAATAACCAGGTGACGGGATCTGGTGCAGGGATGCCAATCGTGGTGAGGGAGGAGTGGGGGTCTTCTGTG
>NW_007578030.1:413187-425113 GCF_000690725.1 Stegastes partitus
TTGCCTCAGCATGTGTTTTAGTGTATTCTCTAGAAAAAGAACACTCAACAGAAATACTACAACACAACGCCCCTTAGATGAGCCAAACTGAAGCAGTATGAGGCTCTAAACTATGCTGCCTGTAAAGTCATGACCTGATCATTCTAAACCAACAATACAGCAGCTTTTAAAAGGAAAGTTTAAGGATTTTTACACGTTTATGATGTCAGTTGTCTTCAGCCAATAAAAAATCCATAATTGCAAGATTCACTTTTTAGCACATTTTATTTGTAGCACCATTGTTTCTGGTGAATAGGTTATCCACTGCACTAAATAAAGACAGAGAGACAATCATTGCACTGATAACTTGTTTATTGCTGCAATCACAATAAAGCCGTTGAATCTTGTGTTCAAAAGCATGTTTTTGCAACAAACTGAACCTCACCTTGCTCTCAGTTGGCTAAACTCCATTCAGGATGGATAAGCATTAAACTGGATGCCATTTTTACCATCGTGAAATTGCACAGTCCAACCGCCATGAAGATCATACAGCCTTAAGAGAATAACAGCACAATTTAACTAGCTTTATCATGGATCAGCTCTTTTGACAGCTTTAATTAGTATGCTTTGTTGTTAACATCTTTGCATCTGTAAATTTAGCATTTGTCTAAAACAGTGAGCAAAGCAAAGAATGAAAAGCAGCTTTTCTTGTAGGATCCACTTCAAGTCTTAATTACTCATTTTTTCCATTACATGAAAAATCTTGATGCTGTTTAATGATTTGTATGCCCAACTCTAATTAAGTTATTAAATCCTACAGCTGAAACACACTAATAGTCACTTTGAAATATTCATACAATCCCCAGTATGGTATGATAACTGTGACAGGAATGTTCCATCAGCGTGACCAATCATGAGAAATATAAGGTCATCATTCAGTCATTTAGGTTCATCTGAGGCCATAGCTTCATTCTAAAGTATTTCCTCGTAAAATGCATTACAGTAATACGCAATAAATGTTTCAGTGCAGGGGAATGGTTCTCTCAGTGACAGTTTTAGCGCTCGCAGAATGACAGAAAATGTGTATTCACAAAACAGAGGGACAATATTAAGCCTTTATTCACAGCTGTGGGCGAATCCACAATGTCTCATATTTGAGCGTGACGACAGCGATCGCTGCTCAGAGACATCGTTTGCACATTAAAGTGTTTGATAGTCTTCGCAAGACAAGCTAAAATCACCCAGCTGGAATCTTCTACCCCCCCAACGTAATTCTTTACAAGTTAAAGTGATTTGGTTGACAGAGTAACACACAGTCAGACTTAAAGAGATCTTAAAGCAGTTTTGCTTAACTCAAGGGCTGAATCTCACACACAGCTGTTCAAATATTGAAGTAAACCTTCTCAAATGAAATCGCACGTTGGATTGCAAGATCAGTGCAAGAGAGTTGTGGATGCGTAAAATTTAGACCCAAAAGACGGCGGCTGGGGCTCAGCTGGTAGAGCAGGTTGTCCACTAATCGCAAGAGTGGCTGTCCGACCCGAAGTTGCTCCTGAAAGTAGGCGAGCACCTTGACAGTCCCTCTCCAATCGGACTCATGGGTATAAACTTCAGGTATAAGGCTGCCGTTTCCATTGCACATGTCCTTGCCCTCTGTTATTTGCATGTTTTCAGGATCCTCTTTACAACACAAACACAACCTCCGAGCCGCAGCTTAATCACTTCGCCATCTGAAGTCTACCCTCACAACATAAGGATGCTAAGATGTGGTCAAACTGATGCTGACTGATGCAATGCTATGGAGATAGTTCTGGCAATGCGAGACTAAACCCCGACAAGTTTCACATCCAACAGTGTGCAGTTCGTTCCAGGTCTCAGAGTCAAATGGAGCAACCGCTGGATTTTATGAGATCTGTGATTTTATTGTATTTTTTTTTTTGCAGTAGTTTAAAATCTGCACTACAAATAAACCTGTCTGTTGTTTTGTGAACTGCTGAGGAAGCAATCTTGTATTTGAAGGATTATGTTACGTACACATAGCAGTCAAACCGTACATGCCACAAAAAGAAGCAATTACAGGTTTGCAAATGTTTTATATTGCATTGTGTTTTGTTTTTTTTTGCCGCAGGAGCTTTTAAGCACCATCCATGAAGCTGTTCTTGCTCTGGTGGAGCTGCTGAATATGTTTGTAGTGTTCCCCGGCCATTTGCCCACACTGGCTATAAAGGAAGCCTTTTATAGAAGTGCAAGTAGCATGCATTAATATCTCAGTATGTTATTATTCAGTATCATGATTATTTTGCATGTGAGTTGTAATATATAGATCTAATCCCTTCATAGGCTTCCCCAGGGTCCTATGTGTTGTTGATTGCACCCATGTAGCAATCATTGGGCCTTTGGGGGAACATAAGAGCGACTTCGGTAACAAAGTAATTTCACAGCCGTAATGTTCAGGTAAATTATGTGGGACTCATTTTTCTCAGGTCACTGGTGGCACAGAGGCCCAGTGGGTCCAGTACACTGATAGCGCTGCACAGTAGACTATATCAGAGGAAGTGCATTAAAAGCACAAACTTTGTGAAAGTGCTTTGGTGCCATTAACAACAAAAAAAAAAAAAGCCTTCACTGGTTGATTCAGTGCTTTCATTGTCAAATTAACCTGAACTGCTGAAACTGCAGAGGGCTTGTGGCCACCAGCTAATGGCCAGAAGCCTGGGAGCCAGATGGCCCGGGTCGGTTCATGACTCCTGTGTTTTCAGGGAGTCCTCACTGGGTCGCCACTTTGAGCAAAGTTCACAGCTGACATGACTCTCTTGGTATTTATTTGAAACACTAAAAGTAAATCCTTCTCCCAGCTCTTTGATGTCCTGTTGCTTGGAGACAGAAGATGCCTGGTATCTGTTGACTCCACATCCTGACCTGCAGAATAGATTCGATGTGGCCCTCAGTACATCCAGAGTCAGGATTGAGGTCACCTTTGGGGTCATCAAATTAAGATTTGGCTGCCTCCACAGCCTGAGGGTGTCTCCTAACCAGGCCTGTGGAAAGAGAGAGACCCCCATGGTGGCTGGCAAGTAGGAGACGGGTCGAGGACCGGCACGGAAATGGGGTTGCATAGTCAATGGTCTGGCAGGGAGTGGTGGAATGAACTAGGCTTTTTAATGGGAATGAGGTGATTGTGAGCAGGTGAGTCGATCCTGTTGAGGCAGAGGATGGAGATCAACTGGGAGGCAAAGGTTTGACTTTACTAGTTGATCTGCGTTCTGACCCTGAGTTGTGGGCGGTGACCGACTTCAAATAAATGAGATTCATCTGTGGCATGAGTGACATGTGAGTGTGATTTACAGGCCAGAATGAGGTCACAAATGCACAGTGTCTATTTATGTCTTAGCACAAATCTCTGTATTTATTTAGGGGTTATGCTCAATGATTTACATTTAGTTTAATTTCAAAATACATGCTCTGTCTCATACTCTGATATAAGCTAATTCAAAAAGATCGCATCTTTGATATGTGTGAAATATCTTTTTGCTGCCATCTCATAAACTACATCATATATCAGAGGGAGCTACAAGTCAAGGCCAACCAAGTATTGAAAATTTTAAAGAAAGACTCACATCAAAAGTGACGTCTCAAGTCTCAAGCTGAAATGAAAGTCTCCATTTTCCGAGAGCAGGAGTTTCATGAAGCACAGCTTGACTTCTTATAAAGGAAAAGGGATAAAAACTCCAGGCACAGGCTGCCATGAAGTCGAAATGGAAAGAAAGCAAGCAGTTTCTACTCGGCAGAAAAATCTTTCCTCAACTGTAATGGGCTCCTCGGTGTTAAAGTTTTGATCTTTAGGGCTTACAAAAAGTAAAATGAATTTATAGTGTCTTATACGTTTATTATTGGCTGGAGGACACGCTGTTTTAAAAGTTAAACGTACAATCCGATTTCAAGATGCCACATAATCCATCATGAAAACTGCGTGTTGCATTAACAAAGAAGCTTAAATGGCACTTTAAGGTTATTACAGCGATTATTAAGACTGCTGTTGCAGCACTTTGTTTTTATTTCAGGTGACTTATCGTCACTCCAGGAAGGTGTGTGGAGGATGTAGTCATGAGATAACCGCTGCTTACATTTGCAACAATTTTTCATGAATGTGTAGACTCATAAAGCTCTGTACACTCAGGCTATCAAAACATAATTAGTAGGAGAGTCACTTCATTTCAGTGTGATTAATTGCTAAGATAACGGTAAAAATTTCCTTCACTTATCGCAGAACGTTCATTCAGTCATTTTACAGCTGCTCAAGAAGACAAAACGCAACAAGTTTCCAGAGATTTTTAAACGTATCGATTACTCTTTTTTTTTTCTTCTTCTTTTTTTTAGAATGATCTTAAGGGAGCAAAGTATTAGTTCAAAGAGTTAAGTGAAATCCCACAAATATGAACTGATTCGCTATGAAATGTTTCACCGTTGATGATCAGCAGTCCGGTGATACCAAAGTTGTTATCAGAGTGGTGTACAGTGTCAGGATACACCTGTTTAAATATAACAGCTTTTTTCTTTCTTCTTCTTGTTACGCCCAGTCAAGGGGCACCTGAACGCAACACGAATGTGCCATCCCTCTCCGGTCCCAAGCAGCCACACCACAGCAGTTTTACCGGACAAATAATGATTGATTTACAATAAATGTGGGGTTAAAACAAAAGGAATGATTAACTTAAATTCAGAGTGAGCTCTACTAAAAAAAACAACCAAAACGAAGCTAAATTAAGGAAGAACCAACGAAAATAAACACAATGTCTGGCCTCCCTACCAAACATAAACATGAGGAAACGGTGTAACAAAGAAAGTAGCAGCTCACTCCATTCACAAAATTCACTACACACAACTGGTGCTGTGCCGGTTGGGATGCCGGTGAAGAAAATGGCTCCGCCCATCTGACCCTCAGTCTCTGCGCCGATTGGCGAAGTCCTTCCTCCGTATTTAAACCGGAACTTCCGCTGGTTAGCCAATCCCGTGGTCGTGACGGCGCAGTCCTATTTACATATGTAATGAAATCAGAACGGGTCACACAGATCAAATGTCATAATATTCCTTAAACAAATACGACCGCAGTCGTAACATTCTTTTTACAAGTTCATGCTAGTTATGCAAACGTTACTAATAAATGTATGAGTGAGAAGCTATGGAATCAAACAACTCTGATCAGTGAGTAATGACCTCCATATTTCTCATGGTTCATTCCTTTTACAGATGATACCACACTGAAGATCATGGGAATATTTCTGAGTGATCATGAGTGCAGCGCAGCTAAAAATACATTTGAAAATAAGATTTTTTTTCAATTTCCTTTTTACTTCATTGCACACTGAAATCATTTAATACTGTTGAGGCAGGTTTGTGTAAAATAGAAAAGTTTTAACTGTGCATGACCGTTCTACTGCAATTCACCAAAATCATTATTCCTTAAAAAAATAAAATAAAACAAACACAGTACAAACGTACAATTTAAAAAAATAAAATAAAAAATACCACAAAATCCCCCCACGTTTTTTTCTGTGAACCTACTGGCCTAACTGTAATTTAAATCCAATCTAGACATCCTTGAATGAAGGAATCTCCCACAAGAGCAGCCGCTTTCCTTTCTGCTTTGATAAGCTCAGTGTGAAATTGGGCTTTTGGGTGAAATTGAGGGGAAACAAAACATGTTTTTGCAAAACTGACAGACGGAAACAAGCCAAAGCCAACACGTAGGCCTCTTTGGGAACCGATACGATGACAGAATAAATTAAAATCATCTGAAGAGCAAACCATGTAGAAGCTACATGTTGTGATGTCAGCTGAAGCAGGTTCTGGTATTTTTTTTTGTCGGTAATGGACTTGTGTGTGAAGAAAAGATTCAAAAAATGAAGAATGTGTGAGGGTTATGAACTTGTTTTACTGTGTGTTTTTGGATTCCTGTTTTCTCCTTGTGTTTGGCTGGCGTTGCTTTTCATTTTCACGCTGGATGAGGCCGATCGGAGGAGGACGCTCCCTCACGGTCAGAGCTCATTGCCTCATCAGGACAGGATAAAGCCACTAGTCACCTGGACTCCTGTGCCAGATGATTGTGAACCCCACGAGCGGTATATTCAGGCCCTTAGCAGCAGTTTTGAGCGCTTGTGTTCCTCTGCTAAGTCTATTTCGAGTTTACGATTAGTTGTGAATTTCTCTTTTCTGTTCTCCAGCGTCCTCTCTGCCGGCCCCAGCGTCCAGCCGTCCGTCCTTCACGCCAGCCTTTCACCACACAACACGAGTCAAGTCCTCACTCTTCACAAGCACCAGCACGGGAAAACCTTCACACGAGCACCGGCACAGAAACTCCCCCTCCTGCACCGCCACTGCAACCTGCACACCTGCCCCAATTCCTCACCTGCCTCCTGGTGCCCTACACCCCTGGTTTCCCCTGAAATAAACCTGCTCCTCGCTTTACTCCCTGCCTCCTCTTCGTTGGGTGGCCTCGAGGAATCACAGAATGAAGATTGTTATCATGTCTGTTACAGTCATATTGTGCAGTTAAGGATCAATTTCTTAAAGCTGCCTCTAGAAACAAGCCAATCATTGCTGTAGAAGGTTGATACATGTTCAAACCCAGAACCCTCCAGCCACGCTGCTAACCACTGCTTCACTGTGCCATCCCAAAAGCATAAAATAGAATCGTGAAACACTCAGCCTACTGACAAACTGTGACCCCCTGACTCTATGTGTAGGTGCAAAGCTATGCAGAGAATAAGAAGCCGTAAAAAATGCAGCACACAAAACATGAAAAAAGTACAATAATTAAAGCCGCAAGCGGCGATAGACGGGTCCTCGCACTTGTTGGACGTGGCGCACGTCGGGGTTGTGGCAGAAATGCACTCCGTGCATGTTGGCCGTGGCGGATACACGCTCTGGCTGAGACTCAGCACACGTGTTTCAGGCCGATCGGAGCACATACAGGCCAGTTACACAGCACATCTCGTATTCTGGCATTTTATAGCCATGTGGCCAAATTGCAGGGGTCGCCATTTCCAAGCCATCAGACATTTGCGAAGCGTTTTAATAACTTTTAATCACCACCTCCTGTAGTTTGTGCTGACCAAATTTCAGGTGTGTACGACGTCCCCCCTAGGAGGAGATTTTGAAAATGGCTGATTCTCACACCGCATCCGGCCCTTAGTGTTGCAGTTTTCCTGGACCTTTAAAAAGTTGCTGTGATGAGCGGTGCAGCTAGTAGAGCAGCGCCGGGCTACTCATCAATTCAGTGAGGGTACGAGGCAGGATGCAGGAAAAGCAGTCAAATCGACAGGCTGAGCACGGCCGTGTGCAGGCAGCAGTCCAAGACAAGGGCTTGCAAAAGAAAATTCACATATAAAACAAGAAAATTAACCAAACAACAAAAGAGGAAAGTAGTGCAAGTGTCCGGGTCATTTAAAGAAAGCATGTATTGGTTCAAAAAGTGTGACAGAATTTGGTGATACTTGAGCTTTGGTCATTGTTTTGACAAAATTGTACATTTAACAATCTGCCTTTCTCAGTCTGTGATCTTGTTATCCAAGAACGGTCACGGCTCGAGTGCTGTTCCAGGTCAAGTCTGCCTCTTGTCAAGTGGAGTTCAAATGACTGGGAGTGTTCTTGCTCTGCTCGTTCTATGGAGGATACTTCAGGTGCTGAGTTCCAGTACGTGGACTCACGGTTGCCAAGTACCTCAAAAGTCATTACTTGTTGCAATTTTATTTTGTCTGGAGGTCAAGTTAGTGTTTGTGATTTCATTAGACAGACAGAATGCAATCTGTATGTGTTTTAAATTGCATTACACAAGCATTACATCCTTTGACTGCATCATACAGTCAGTTTGTACTTTTCAAACTAAGTGAACCTTTGAGTTGGGACTTTTTTTGTTGCAGAAGTGCAGTTGTTGTATTAGAACTGAGTTGACTTAGTCATCTTTGCAAGAACAATGGTTAAAAAATTGCTGTACTTAACACTGCGGTGATTGCTACCAGCAGCAGGATGTCCAAAATCACCTCCTTGTTCACTCATTCCAATATAATGCACATGTAACAGGAGGTCAAACGGATTAGCAGTTATGTGTGAATTTAACCATGAATAGCATATTTGTTTGCTTCCTGTGGTTACAAACACTTCACAATCATTCTTTGTTCCATCTAACAACGTCTCTGCTCCTCAGTTTTAATGGAGCAGTTGCCATCAGCATCATTTCAAAGCTGCTACACACACAATCAGAAACTATTCAAACAGAAATCTGGAAACAACACAAGGGACAATACAAAAGGCACAGAGACAAAGATATTATAAATATTCAGAAAAGGCCAGAACGTGTGTGTGTGTGTGTGTGTGTGTGTGTGTGTGTGTTTGTGTGGAGAGAATATGGCTAACTGTGGATATTCTATCTGCAAATCAGTGCATGAATCTTAATGTTCAAGCTTAATCTAATTTTGCTCGAGGGAAACTGAAAAAGTACATTTGTGATGCATCATATTTTTGAAAACAAAAAATATAAATACTAAAAGTACTATTATTATTGGGATCCCCACAAAAGTTGACAGGTATAAACCATAGACTGTATAAAAGATGGACGTAGCAACCGGCCCTGAAAAATGAAGCCAACCCGGAAGTGTCAAAAACCTGCAGTATCACTACGTCCACTAGTCCTGGCTCCAAAAAGCCCTGGCTCCCATAGACATGAATTGGAAAAGAAGTGATCACAGATCATGAAATACCGCATTCCTACAGCTCAGGATTTTTTTAAAATAAGTTTTCATGGTCAAATCCAGAGATCAGGTGGCCAATCTGAAAATAAATCAATACTGAATTTTTTAAAAATCGTCAACATGATGCAGGGCAAGGGGCGTGGCTGGCTTGATTGACAGTCGGCAGCGACCATACAGATAAAGCGAGCAGAAGGCGGTAAAGGGGGCCGGGCAGAGAGGACCCGCCTCTCAATCCGTCTGACCAATCGCTGCTCCTATGGCTCCGCCCCCCTCCGACGATTTTTGCGTCACTGGCTCCAAAAATCCAAGATGTCAACCAGGAAGTAGCAAAACCCTGGTTTCATTTTCTCAGAGCAGAAACCAACGGGTGACGTCATGGTAGCTACGTCCATCTTTTATACAGTCTATGGTATAAACGTCACCTAAAAGCTTCAAAACACCCATTGTATAGCTCCTGGTTTTGTTTGAAATAAAATTAGTGCCTCAGCTTTCATTTGTGTGAATCCACATCTCGAACTCAATTCTATTCTCAGGCAATTAATAAACATGTATGATTAAGTCTTATGTGTAGATCTGAAAGGATGTGTGTGATGAAAAATGTGGCCTACAGAATTACATTTTGTAAAAATGCTCTTTAAAGCAAAAAATTGAGGGAAGTAGAAGAAGAAGAGCAGAGAGGAGACAACAAGTGAGACGGGGAGAAAAATAAAACATATCCTTGAAATAAATTCAGGGTGGTAACACCTCTGGATGCATGGATTAACTGATCAATGTTTTTTTTCTGTAAAATTAAGGATCAAATCAATTCGACTTTTTGTGTGTGTGTGTGATTTATTTATTTACTCTACTTCTAGCCATGGTTGTGCTATTTCCATAAGGGTACAGCTCTTTATTTTGCAGTGAATTTATGACTAAAAATGTAACAGGAACAAAAAATAAATAAATAAATCCTGCTTGAGGTACAGAGGGTTAAGCACCACGAGGAGTTTCTTTTCTGTGACAGGATGACGTGGTCTAGTATGATGCATTACTTCACCTTGACATTGCTGAATCAGTTGACTGACTCTTTGACTTTTTCCTGAGTCGTGGACATGGAAGAATAATGTGTGGAGGTGTGCACGACGTAATCAGGGGAAGAAGGTTTTACAGCTCATAATAACAAACTGACAAACTTTAATCTCCATCTTTAAAATGAGATGTGCTGCAGGTTCCTCAACACTCTTACTGTATGTCTTCCTACATGACGTGAACTCGGATTCCTGGCAGTGAAGGTTGGCGTGGTTATAATATCATATATTTTCTGTGCCATCTAAATAAACTGCACTTTATAGGCATGATGGCTGTAACTACTAAAGTAAAAGAAAATCTATGTATAGATCAGTAATTTTAAAGCTCTATTTCGAGGCAGGTGACATTAAACAAGATGAGAGAGGGGTAATTTGCTTCTTAGCGCATCTCTTTGGGCGGCTGCGTCTCAGAGATAGCCTGGGTTGCTGAAGTGCTCTCACTCATCCTGCAGGCAGCTCTGCCACTATTGCTGCGATGCTGTCTGTACTGAAATGCTGTTTTAGTGCTCATTAAACTGCATTCAAGACCCCAGAGGAGGCAAACCCCTTTTTTTAATTTTTTTTTATTTTGGAGCAGTGCAAGAGCCTTTAAAGTGCTGGTTTTGGAATTTATTCATTAATGTGCTATCGGAGTGTAGTTCAACTTCAATAGGTCTTTCCGCTAATTGACCCACAATTGATTTTCACTTGATGGATGAGCAGCTGCTGTGAGCCCATGCTGAAGCATTTGAACCAATGTCATTCAGGGTGGCACTAACTGATAAATGAGGATTAATGTTGGAATTACATCTTTTAAATTAGTTTTCCTCCAGTAGAAGCAAAATAACATATACATCTACTGATTTTATCTCCACCGGTTCCAACAAAAGGTCATGCACCTGGAAGCCATGCTCCATGTCCTCAGCCTGTGGACGTTATCGGCTAATGGCGACCGATTATTGTCTCGACATGCAGAAATTTAAAGATGTTTTTTTCATTTCTACACTGCTTTTGACTGATGTTACGCTCTAAAGTAATCTGATTATTTGGACAATATGACATCATACTAATTCTATTGAAGTTATCAACAGAGCACATGAGCAGCGGCAGACGTGGCACGACGTTACTGAGCATGAAACCCCTTAGGGAGGAGCTTGGGGTGGATGATTGGGCACACAAAATGTCTATCTTTAGCGAGCAGGGAAGGTTCTCACAACACTGGCTAACATTAGATGCAAGTTTTAAAAAATTACAATTACTTTTTTGGATCCAATGTTGAAAATGAAGATCTCACATTTTCTCTTCAACATTCAGCGTATGTTTACAGGATGTTGTCAGGGCCAAAAGTAGTGTTATGTGATAATAGAAGAACATTTTCATACCATTCGTTTTCCAGTTTGTGGTGGCTGCAGGCTAAGCAGGTCATTTCAGACGTTCCTTCCCCCCAACAATGCTCTCGAGCTCCTCCTGGGGATTCTGAGGCCGTCTCAGACCAAATGAGATGTGCAGTCCCTCCAGAGACTTCCCAGTTCAACGTGCTCAGAAAACCTCCAAAGGAACGCACCACAGGGGCATCCTAAGCAGATGCCTGAATCGCCTCAGCTTCTAGCAGGACCAGGGAACAGCAGGTCTACTCTGAGCTCCATCCCGTCCACAATCCAGGCACTACCCAGAGCTCATAGGCAGAATATTATGACATTCCCAAACCAACATTCAAAAAATGTTCAAGATGTTGTTGAGTCCATATAGAACAGAACAGTTAAAAAAAATCTCAGTATATTGTAGTCAGAATGTTGTATTGTTATGTTTTATTGAGGACCTTATTCGAATGTTCTGTAAAACATTTCTACAACCATGTTAAATTATTACAAGGAAGGACATTCTTAATGCAACATTCACAAAATGTTTTAGGAATATCATGACAAACATTTTTTTTTAGAATGTCTTTTGGGATTGTTAACCTTTTAAAAAGAATATTATGGAAATACATTTTTTTTTTTAAATCAATAAATAAACACTTCCCATTGGAAAAACACCTAGGACTTGCAGAGCTCTCCCAGAACAGTATTGGGACACAAAAAACGGAAAAGAAAAACTTAATAAAAAACTTCATGCCTGGTCTTCTGCCAATAGTGAACACTGGTTTCTTTTAGC
>NW_007578030.1:425953-432629 GCF_000690725.1 Stegastes partitus
CATATCTTGACGTGTCTCAAGTGACTGTAATATAAAGACACCTGTATCTGGAAGGTCCAGTCATTGGTGAATCAGTACTGCTGACTGTAACTACACCATAAAGACAAAATTAAAAAAAAACTCCATGAAAAAGTTTGTGAAAAGCATGCATCAGAGAATGGAGACAAGAAAATTCCCAAGTCACTCCACATCCCCTGGAACACAGTTAAATCCATCAATAAGAAATAGAAGGAATACAGCAAGTGCATACATCTGCTATGCCATCCTCAAAAAATGAGTCACTGCAAGTAAGAGATAATTGAGGAAGGCCACCAAGACACCTACGACTCCTCAAAAGGAGTTACAACATTCAGCGGCTGTTCTTTATTAGTCAATCTTCATGGGAAAGTAACAGAGAAAGTCACTGCTGGGGGAGAAAAAACTCATTTAATAGTGTACTGAATGAAGTCAACTGGAAGATTTTTTTTATTTTTTTAGGTCTGATGAGACCAAAATGTTGCTTTTTAGCCGACACTTAGCACCGCACATCAGTACAAATACATCAGCTGCACCGTGAAGCATGGTGATGGCAGCATCATGATGTAGGGATGCTGCTCCACTGACCCTGGAAGGCCTGTAAAGGGAGAAGGTCAAATGAATGCAGCAATACATTTTCATTTTCATATGCACTGTAGTGGCAAGCACTTATAAAAAGCATTTCAAAAAACACTTCCTCTTTTCTTTCTGACTAATATCAGGCTCAATATAATAAATATGGTATCCTCAGCACTTCAAAGTCAGGCTAAAATGGAAATGAGACCTGGGAGACAACATCTCCCGCAGAATCTTTTAGTGTCCTCTCCTGTTTTCTCGTTTAGGATCCAGAAGCATCGAGCACCCCGCTGTGCTCACACTGATGGTAAACACATCACATTTGTTGCGATCAATATCCTGTTGATGAATGAGCTCTGGCTGTGAACAAAGCCAGTCTCCCCCTTTTAATAAGCCGTCGCAGCTCAATATGCTCCTACTTGATAACAGTAGGGAAACATATGAATGCTACTCTAATAAATCAGTGGGCGGAGGGCAGAGTGTCTCCTGTAGGAAAAAAAATGGCTTGTGCGGAAAATGAATTATACAAAAATGTCAGAATAAAGAGAAGCAGGGAGTTATCTGAGGTCTCTGTTCCATGCAATTATGGGATTTCACCCTCCACAGGTTCGTCCACTTGAACAGTTATTAGCAGAGACTGATTTGGTTCTTTACAGCAACACCTTGTATTTGAAATGTTTGTTATTTTGTGCTGAACAAGTCATCAGGAGCAAAGTTCATCTCATGGATATCCAACTTTTTCTCATGAAGTACTTTTTGTTCTTATTTCAGTCATTGCAAGAGTCAGCGCCTCAGTTTTAAGCCAAACCTGAGATTCCGTGTGAAAGTTTCTCCCGACGAGTCACAGTCGATCCCTCACCGAGCGCTGACACAACGTCATAAGGTTGGCGACAAATGAACTGTCACCACGGATTGTTTTCGCCGCCGTAATCAGCCGCTGCCATTTCTGTCCAACACGTCGCAGCGTCGGACCTCAGGCATCGACTGAATTCCTGACCACGTCATTAGACATCCGATATCCACAATCCAGTGCCAAAGAGAAACTGTATTGACTAATGTGAGATTACCCGAGTAATTATTCTACATGAGAAGGGAAAAGGATTTACGAAAGGCACTNGATTTAAAGTTCAATGACAAAGTTAAAGTTCAACTAGAGCAGGATGGGGGCTCTTAAAATCTGATAAAGCAGCACGTGAGTACTTAATGTCCATGATTCAGCCATCTGTGTCCAGCAGCAGCTGTGTCTCCCATTTGCTTCAGCTCTCATCGCCCCCGAGGCCGCCGTCCTCTCTCCAGGTCTGTTACCAAGATACCCCAAAGACAGAGTGCAGCTGGCGAGCACAGGTCCTGAATGGCCGACGGCCAAAATGACTTTCTGAATGTCAGTCACATTAAGCACAGCTATTTACTCTGTGGCACAGTGGTAGTTGGCTGGTTGTGGACGGCAGCAGCCTTTCAGCCGTGGTCCTACTCGACCTTTGTGTCTGTGATTTGTTGTGGTCGGCATGTTCACTTCTGTGTTGCTCTTACTCTTTAATTTGTGGAGCCCTGCCTGCAGACTCCTGTCATCGTGTTGCACCATTTGGGCCCTTTATCTTCTTCCCTCAGGTATCTTATCTGTTCTTTCAGCAGGTAAATGCTCCTATAGTTGGACGCCAATTCTGTGTCGCTAGGGCTGCCTCGTTTTTATGAGTGCAGCTGTAATTACTGCAAAAGGAAAGGTTTGTGGTCAGCTAGCAAGCTTTTTTTCCCATCTACAGGTTGTTTTTTTTTTACCCGTTTAACAGTAAATATGAACCAAAACCCAACAAGAATGCATGCTGAGGAAAGCATTCTGTCTACTGCACAAAGCCCATACTAAGCACATTTACAGGTCTATATCTATATTTTTATTTTCAAGGTGTACTAGAATATATTTGCATGTCTTCATGTTCCAAAAACACATGATCTTTGTCAGACTGTACATTGCTGCAGCATCTCATCTCATCCTTGGCCAGAAACGCTCTGTTTTAGTTCCTGTTTCCTTAAGATTTCTCTCCCAAAAGTGTACTCTGATTGCTCAGCTGGCTCAACAAACGAAAGACAACATGCATTAGTCATGTACCACTACTTCAGATTTCTGAATGCAAGCAGAGAGGTGTAGTCCCTACAGAAGCAGCTCTCGTAATGAAGCAAATGAGGAAACTACTCCTTCTTTGTTTGAGGGCCAGACGAGCTGCTAGGCAGGATTTAGGCAAATGTGTCACACGGTGATGTCGATAAATAATGGAAGAAAAGCCTGGACTTCAATTTAGGTGTTTGAGGCGGTCGCCGTCTAGATACCATCTATTTTTAATTTGCATCTAAAGGCAGAATCTACGACAAGTGGACAGATGGTCGCTCCCGCAGCACTTGTACGCTGCTGACAAATCACCTCTGGGGTCAGTTCGATCTTTACAAAGTCACACATGCCGAACACAGATATCGCTCTTCTGCAATTCACTCTCAGCAGCACGTATTCGTAGAAAAATGAAATTGCCTTGTTGTTGTTAACATCCCCTGACAGACACACACACACAACCTTCAATTACAAACAGTCAAACAACAGTCACTTGTGGATAATTAAGCTTGAAGTCCATCTACTTGTTTCGAAATTGCTCCAATTATACGAAGAACTTGGTCTGACTTTGCTGCTTTGTTCTCATTACTTACACATGAGGGACACGGAGCTGCCAGTTGGCATAAAGATGCGTTCGCTGACAACAGCCGTATTGTACAGAGACCAGTGATACAAACGTTAAATCAGTGGGCTGGAGAAACTCTGTGTTCCACACTAATGCCAAATAGACTACAAAAGGCAGCATTTTCTGAAGGCAACTGATTTTTCAATTTAACTGTGAGTACTGGGGGAAGATAAACTTAAAGCACCAAGGAGCTGAAATGTCTGCTAATGATAAATTGACCGACGAGTTATTTTTAATTATGTTTATCAATATTTTACTTTAGAATGTACCCAATGCAATACCGTGCAGTTGTCTGCAGGACAGAGATCTGTCATGTCTGTCAAGTTTCTGTTCATGTCTGCACATTATGTCTCGTCTTTCCTGTTTTATTTTGAAATCATTTCACTGGGTGTTCTGTTCTAGTTTTACTTCCTGTACCTGTCTTGTCTCACCTGTTCCCTGATTACCTCCCCGCACCTGTTTCCCATTTACCCCCATTACCTCATGTATTTTACCCTGTGTGTCTCACTGTCTTGTCGCCAGTTCGTTGCACTTCACAGTCCTCGTACCAGCGTTTATTCAAGTTAAGTCACAGTCTGTTTGATCTCGACCTTGCTTCTGCTTTTTGGACCTTGCCTCTGCCCGCTGATTCTTGGATACTTCTGCCTGTTGGACTGACTTCCTGTGTACCAAACCCTGACTGCCATTAAACCTGTCTTTTGCTTGAACCTACTCTGAGTCAAGCATTTGTGTCCACCTGTTCTGTTAGTGAATTCATGACAAGATCACATTTCCAGAATAACGCATGCCGAGAAAGGACGTCTGTGAAATAGATAAAAGATGCGTTTCCACATTTTAATTGTTACCGATTTAACAAAGGCAGGATGAAAAATGTCTGCGCCTGAAATCAAGCACTTGTTCCCGCTTTCCCTACTCCCTACTCCATNGCAAAAAGGTCATAAGAAGAATGAGTCGTGAAAATACTTTTTTTATTCGACACAAAGTGTGTTTTATACATGATATCATTTTAGCCAACAGGTTGAACCAGCATGAAAACACCCTATAATCCCTAAACACCTGCTATGAAAATGAAAACTCTGCAGTTATAACGCTGATATCCTGCAGAGGTGGGACAAATGTTAAAGCTGCAGCAGCTGTTAGATTTTTTTTTTTTGCTTGTGCTGATGACATTATGACAAAATCTAATTTCTCTGTTTTGCACCATCTGCCAGAAATCAATCGTTGCACAAAATCATGAAGGATGTCACAAATCCTAAAATGCATCTCGAGGGTTGAGGAGGCTTGGTGGAGAAGCTGCAAGGTATCAAGTGTGTCCTTGATTAAGTCTTTTCCGTACCTGTGACATAAAACAGGTGTGACACACAGCTGGAATATACAAACCATGTCTGGTGCAAGAATAGCAAATGTGTGTCACTCAATCATGACACTGTCACTCTTTATTTGTGTAGTACTGCTTTGCATGTCACACCTCTTTTATTCACAGCATGTGTGTGTTGAATAGAAAAATAAGTCACTTTATTCTGCTTTATTCATTGACTTTAAGTAAATATTAAGTCTAATCAAATCAAATGTATTTGTTAGATGCACAGTTGGACATGGTGCAGTGCATCATAAAACTTGTTTTGTACCTGGTCTGACTTGTTCACACAAAAACAAGGTACAGTGCAAAGGATTTACATTTTTAAATATAAAGCGGCTACACAATAGGATCACTATTGTGAGTTATCATGAACACTGTTCTGCTCATGTGACGAAGATCACAAACTAGGCTGCAACAAAACAACAGACAGACGATGCAGCTGAGTTGAGGATGTATAAAGTGAGAAATGAGAGAACGAGCATGTCTGTTACCACCTTGAAATTACTTAAATAGCGCGATTACGCAGGTGACAAGACAAAGACAAGAACTAGCCGTTGGCACGTCGGTTCTGGCCGTAGCCAGACACTCGAATGTCCACAACTCCATGAACAAATTATCACAAACTGCATGGTGCTGATCCGCCACGTGGTGCTCTGGATGTCCAACATCCTGTCCCCTAAAATGTCAGCCAGCTTCTCCAAGGCCTTCAGGAGGCGCTAACTCTCTGCGTCACAGATGTGTAGCGCAACATTGACTTGTGATATCTGGTATATGGTGTAGTTGGTTGTTTCAGCACATTGCATCTCTACAACAGAACAGGCGTTATGAACCAATCATCAGCCAATACTTATTCTCCTATGTTAAAATAAATAAAGAATGCTACATGCTGCTTTATATTTTTAAGTATATGCATATAGTAAACCATACAGGTGTAGAGTCTTGTCAAATGATACTACGCAGAATTAAAAGTAAATACATAAGCTGCCATGAACACTTTTGTACTCATCTGATAGAGATCCTAAAATACAGATTGTAACAAAGCAACTGACAGAACTTTACCACATCATATTTAATTGACATTGTTTTAAAACGACAGCTCTAAAGCAATGGACTCATTTTGTTAAATGCCTGTTGCTTCGACTCATCCTGTCGCTTCCTCACCTTCTCCACTTGCATCTTAGGTGGGAGGAACTAGGAGCAGTGAAGGAATCAAGGATATGCAAACTTTATATTCTATAAAAACATTCAGACTTTTCTATGTGGTTGAATTTGTTAGAAGGTGACAGCTCACATGACAGTTTGTGCGTTGCACTGCTGAAAACTAAAATAAGAGACTTAAAATAACAAGGAAAGAAACACAAGTAGAAACGGAGAATAGGATCGATGGAGAAGGAAAGATAAGAGACTAAAACTGGAAATGTGGAAGCAGTTAATTAGAGCCAGAAGAGCATAAAGAAACTGTTTCTTTTCACTCATCTTGACGAACTCTGATAAACTCAGTAAAAAAAGAAAAAACAAAAAAAAAACTCCAACAACTGCCTACACCGACACTAAATGCCAGGGCAATTATAGCAGCTAAAGTATTTTTGCAGCATCACGTGCAAACTAACCTTTACTTTAAGTGGCGTCCTGATTTTGTTGAAATCCGATCGTACAAACTTTCTCTTTATGTAAGGAAACGCCATCGCTGCTTCCAATTTATCTATAAAACTCATAAAAAATCATGATATCAAACTTTTCTGTCACACTGTCATCTGGAGATTCTCAAGCTTGCTCTGCAGACAGGTTCTAGTGGTAAATATCCATCCATCCATTATCTATACACCGCTTAATCCTCACTAGGGTCACGGGGGGCTGGAGCTTATACCAGCTGACTTAGGGCGAAGGCAGGGGACACCCTGGACAGGTCTGTGGCTCAGGTGGTAGAGCGAGTCGGTCTGATGATTGGAAGGTCGGCGGTTCGATTCCGCCCTGTAACCTGTTTCATGGTCGTTGTGTCCTT
>NW_007578030.1:432844-442551 GCF_000690725.1 Stegastes partitus
CACTTTCTGAGCAGCCAAAGAGGCCACATGGACATCAGATATATTTGCTAATTACCATGTGGTGTACACGAATTCTGTGGGTCTCACACACAAAGGACACTGTTAGTTTGAAGGGGACAGGGGTAAGGTTTTCCGGGTCGTGGGAAAGCGGATGTGCTATAAAAGGCTTTGCATTGTGGGTGATTTTTTGCTGTAAGTGGAGTCCAGTAAAGGAACAGAGACTCAAGCTCAACTCTCGTCTCCCTTTTTATCGACTTCCACAACCATATATTTAAACACTGCAGAAATGTGTGTGACGACCCGAGCACAGGAGCTGTGCGGGCGGACCCAAACGAAAGAGGGAGGCAGCGAGAAACAGGTCAAAGGAATTGGTTTTGTTCACAAGGGAGGGGGTTGTGTAGGAAACCAGGTGAAGGAGTCCGCTGGAGAGGTCCAAGTCGCGGTGGGGGTGCGAGGAGGTGGTCGTCGAAGCCGAGGTGCGGGGAAGGATTCCGTGAGGGAGGTATTGTGGAGGGAGTCGTGGCGGAGGGTCCCGAGATTGGTGGTTGGAGATCCGGTGCTCAGGGGATGGTGCTTGTGGGAGGTCTTTACCCGTGGAGGTGCATGAACCGTGACCGTCTCATGAGGGTGCTCGTGGCTGTGGGTTTCTGTGGTGGGAGCTCGAGAGAGGAGAAGGCAGGCGTGCCGGATAACGCTGGCGCCTCAGAGAAACGCTGGAGGAACACAGAGACAACAAACACATTACACTGGAGAAAACTCGAGAAGAGAAGTAGCTTAGCTTGAAATGCTCAATACTGTGTGGCAGCTAAGCGGCCTGAGTGTACCACGGGGGATGTGTCACAATCATCTGGCGCTGGAGTCCTGTGAGCCGCTCGTATTTGAAGGGCGAGCGGCTGATGAGCTGCTAGCGCCAGAGCGTTCTCCTTGGATCGGCTCCGCCCAGACTGCAAGAGAGGGAGAGAACACACACAGCACCAAAACAGACAGAACCCAAAACCCACATATACAATCACAGTCCTCACAATGTGTTGTTTGCTGCATTTTCTGTTTGACATCGTTCACATTGCAACATATGAGCTTAGCAGTGATATCAAAGTTTTGAAATTACTCTTAAAGTGTTTCCAAGGTCAAGAATGAACTGTTAATCTCAGACTTCATTTTATGTTTTGAAAGCTGCACCAGTTATTGGCGTCTCATTTTACACTTTAATTGACACGTTTCTGCCTTTACCTCGAAACACTCTATAAGCGTATGAATATGTGCACATGCTGGTGAACCGTGTGGCATAAACGGTACATCATCAAAACAGTCAAGGAGCATGTGCATGTGAATAGGTATGAATTTGTCCTAGCAGAAGTGCCAGAGGAAGCAAACATTTTAGTAGATTTGCAACTCATTCACTGAGATTTTAAGGTTATTTCGGTGAAGGAGAGACACGTGAATATGTTGCACCAACTGTTCAGGTGTCAGCTGTAGCATTACCTGTTTGAGGCAAAAAGGTCATAAGAAGAATGAGTCGTGAAAATACTTCTNGCCTGAAATCAAGCACTTGTTCCCGCTTTCCCTACTCCCTACTCCATTGTGAGCAAAATGAGAAAGATTTCCGACACTCATCACCATTTGGCATCGTCTCTGGCAGCTGTAGAGTTGTGCAACCATCTATCGAAGGGCTGCACTTGAATTTAGCAGAAAAGAGCGTGCACGCACTAGACAGAGCTGACATTTGGTGTTCTGTCACCAGAATGCAAATTGGAAATGAGTGTGGCTCCACTGATGTCCACAAATGTGACAAAATATTGCTCTGTGGCTCCACATAATCCAGCAGCTTGCACTAAAATGCCCTTTAAGCCCTGTTGGCTCAGAAGATGACTGCTCAGGAACGTATTCATTTGCAAAACAATTCAACCTCCAACAAGTTCCAAATCTGTCAGACGGATGGATCATCAGACACTTTTCACTGATAAAACCAACTAGAGCTAAAAGTAGGCATCGCTGTGCCACAATATAATTCATAGCAACGGGAATTAAAAATAATGAAATTCAAAAGCGCAGGTGGCTCCATTTCATTTCAGTAATTATGGTTTTTAGAGCTACTGCAGTGGATTGAGTTGAACTCCAGCCACAGCATGAAACTTTTACTTTACAATCCAATACTGACTGATGGCATAATTACAGCTGCCAACAGTGATCCTGTCTCATGTCCTGGGTGTTTAATGGTCATTAAAGGCCTTTTCATTTCTGAAACAATCAGTAAGATGAGGCCTGAAAACAAGCCAGCGCAGAATGTACAAACCAGGGCTGAACACATAATTGGAATTGAAATGTAACATCCAAACCACAGCTTCAGTTAGTTGATAACGGTGCAATGTGGTCACACGTACTGTTTAAAATGAAGCACTGTGGTGCTACAGAGGTGTTGTGGTCCATGAATAATATTTTCTGGCCTGTTCGGTGCAGACCTCAGCAACAATCACATCATCATTTCCACATTTGTTTCAGTAAAAAAAGATGCAAAAAAATTAACATCATCACTAAAATTCATATCGTAGNGAGCAGAGTGGATAAATGACTGAGTTGAGGCAGTAAAATACTTGGTCATACCAATAAAACTAGTTTAAAAAGTAATATTAAAAAAAGCCTCCATGCTTTTCTGGATTTATTGGTTTTTGTGGAGGAAATTTACTGTTACAGACGTTGGCAAAGCTAAAAGAAAATCCTTCAATTAGACAGAAACACAGTGGTCTCCCATTCCTCTTCTTGACTGAATAAATAAAGGTTGCTGCGGGGGAAGGCTGATCAACAAAGTTATGGTGAAATGCCAATAAATCACCTCCGCATGTGTGCTGCAGCTAAAGATGACAGCAGTCGTCGAATGACCCAAATAAGTCCAGTGGAACCTGAAGGGTTTTGTGTGAGCCGTCTGAAATTGGTTTCTATGCAGGTGAATATCAGAGGTCACGCTCAGATCGAGGAAAGTTAAAGGAAAAATCCAATCTCTCACACTCCTACACAGTTCCATCAATCTAAGGTGGTCAGGGCTTTCCACAGTCTGTTTTATGAGCAAGTGTTTTTGATCTCCAGAAAAGTTTCAACAAGCCTCAGAGATGAGCTTCTCTGTCAGCAAGAAGTGATAATACCCCTGACTTTAAACAGAGCATGTATTCCAAGTGCCTTTCAGTCATTTCGTCGTCACAAGCTTGTACAAACTTTTTCTTCTTCACAAATAAATTGTTCTGAACTTTAACTTAAGAGATGGAAATACATTAAAGTAACAGGTTGGTCTATCATCATGGTACACCAGCCTCTCATTTGGTTCCTGTCAGTCAATATTTAATCAGCTGATGCTACTTCCATCTTTATTTTTGATCAGATTGGAACAATTATGCATCATAGCGATGGATTACTAGATGATCAGTTCTTTTTTTTTTCAGGGACAATGCACATAAATTAACTTCCCAGTGAATGTTTTGGTGTTATACCAGAAGGCCATTCTCCAACAGTTGACACTTGGCAGGAAGGCAAAGCTCATAGTACACAATTTCATCATCAATTAGAGCCACAAACTTTCAGATGATCCTTGAACTAATCATGTCCGATCCACAGACTGTATAAAAGATGGACGTAGCTACCGTGACGTCACCCGTTGGTTTCTGCTCTGAGAAAATGAAGCCAGGGTTTTGCTACTTCCTGGTTGACATCTTGGATTTTTGGAGCCAGTGACGCAAAAATCATTGGAGGGGGGCGGAGCCATAGGAGCAGCGATTGGTCAGACGGATTGAGAGGCGGGCCCTCTCTGCCCGCCCACATTTACCGCCTTCTGCTCGCTTCGTCTGTATGGTCGCTGCCGACTGTCAATCAAGCCAGCCACGCCCCTTGCCCCGAAAAATGTTGATGATTTTTTAAAAATTCAGTATTGATTTATTTTCAGATTGGTCACCTGATCTCTGGACTTGACCATGAAAACTAATAAGAAAAAAATCCTGAGCTGGAGGAATGCAGTATTTCATGATCTGTGATCACTTCTTTTCCAATTCATTTCTATGGGAGCCAGGGCTTTTTGGAGCCAGGACTAGCGGACGTAGTGATATTGCAGGTTTTTGACACTTCCGAGTTGGCTTCATTTTTCGGGGCCGGTTGCTACGTCCATCTTTTATACAGTCTATGGTCCGATCATGTGGTATTTCCATCTGAAAAAAATGAATCAAAGCTGAAAATTGCAACATGTCGCCAAAATCACTTTATTTTACACGTGGCATTTAAAAAATTGGTCAAAAAAAATTCACAGGTTTTTCACTTATGGGTGACCAACAGTAACTGCAGGCTGTGCATAATTTAGAGAGGAGACAACAAGAAAGAGACTAAGAGCAACATAAAACGTACAGTATCATAACATAAATACAGCGTGGCTCAAATATGACAAACAATCCCAAAAATTCAACTTTCATTTTTTCTTCATGTCATCATAAATTTTCTTATGCTGCATGTTTGAGTTCTCTCTACTTCTAGCCATGGTTGTGCTGTCTCTATGTCTCTATATGTGTGCAGAACTTTATATTGAAGTGTAAAATGTGTCCATTGTGAGTAAAAAGTGTGACAGGAGAAAGAAAAAAAAAAAAAACACCCACCTTGGAGTTCAGAGGGTTAATCACTTCTACGAGACGTGTGACCTTCAGTTGACATGATAAACACACGCTGGGGATTATGTTGATGTGATGTTTGACCAGAGTCAGAACCACTCAATTCATTTGGCTTCCAGCTCAACTCAAGATAATGAGTAAACAGCTCCTGAAAGTTAAATTGGCTTTACCTTTATTTATCTTTTCCCTGCGCAATGTGTGTGCGTTTGTGTACTTGCGAATACATCCGGTATTCTCCCCTCTTCATTAATACATAGACTACTGCTGCTGTGTTTGCTTACTGCATGTGTGTCTGCACAAGAATGTACGTTTGCCTGCGGTGCATTTGTGCGTCCATCATTGTGTATCACGACACGTCCATGTGTTCGAGGACAGCGCAAATTAAGCCCCCCTCGCCCCCTGCTGACGTAGGCGCTACGTCTCCTCCACAAAGATCAAGGCATGCAATTATTTGTGGCGCTGCCCGAAGGCCTTCACGATCAATGCTTGTGATTACCATGTTGCAGCTCGGGCTTGAGATAAATTAGAACAACCAGTCTGGGCTGTGTGACAAGTGGGAAACAGTTCTGGTGAGATCCCTATTTATACCCACAGCGCTTTGAGCTGAGACAACCATAAATCACGGAGCACAAACAGGTCTGATACAATCACACTGTAATGCATAGTGTTTAAGTAGTTTAAACTGATTGTGTGGAGCTTGGTGCACAACTGTCAGTCACTCCAGAGAAGAAAATGTTTGCTTAACCCTCCAGTTGCCTTTAAATTTACTAACATCTTTTACCCTGGGGGTCAATATTGCCCCAGCAATTTAAACCTCATAAGTGAAATTGGTACCTACGTTTATGTGTCAGGTACTTTAAGTTTGTTTGTTGTCTCCCTCAATAGCCTCAGACAAAGACGGGGCTTTTGGGTTTAAATGTTGCTGCAGGTCCTTCCCCCACACTGTCTCCTGTCCTGACTATCCTGTCTAATATATATATATATATGTGTGTGTTTTTTCTAAAAGCTGCAGGACGAGTTAGGTGCCGGAAAATAGTTTCAGCAGAATCTATAAGAAAAAGCCCTAAGAACAGCAATAAGTGTGCATCAGTGCTTCTGTATTGGCACATTTAACTCCATCCGGCTGCTTTTTAGAACATCTCAGAACACAGGACCTCTGTGTCGTTCCAACAGATGCTATTTCCACACTTTATACTTGTTTGTCAGTGTCCTTGATGAGAGTAGAGCGCACACCCTTGATGGATAAAAAACGCTGTTCATGACAGTCGTGGAGAGCCGTCTGTGCTGTTGAGTGTGTTGAGTCACGGCAGTGAGTGGAGCACATGGAAACACCTGATCATACCGTCGCACTCTGCATCATATCATGTCTTTGAGACATGTGAACATCTGCCATCAAAAGAGAAAATATGTGACCTTGAATACTTAAAATGAATCATGATATGATCAGTTATTGAAATCTGTATTTCATACCTGAGCATGTGTAATTCTTTCAGATTTTATTCCACACTTGTCTCCTCTCTGCTCAATGCAAACTCAGGCAGTAGTTTCACCTGAATAGTCCCTGAATGTTTCTCACATGATTGTTCACTACAGCTTGAGTCACTAATGACTTGACAGTTGAAACAATGAGTGCAGAAGGTTTTACAGATTCTGGTTCGATCAAACTGTTAAACTGTTAACTTGCTAAAAATAAACCGACACATGCAAATGATTTTGATGAAATATGATTTTAAGCTTCTTTTTTATTTTTTTTCAGTCGGAGCTACAAATCACACAAAATTACTTCACAGACAGTTTAAAAATCTGCAGGCAGGTCTCAGTGTTCATGAGGGTAAAAGACCAGGCTACATTTCAATTCAGTGTATCAGTCATGTTAAGAANACAATGCTATAGAGCGAAAGACAGAATGACGTGAAGCATCTGCAAACGTTGCCGTTAATCAGAACATTCCAACTTGCATTCCTTATTTGCTGCCCTCAATTATCTGTAATTACCTTTGTGACTAATCTTTGGATTTATCCCTGTTAAAGGCATGTTTGGGACGGTTATGCCTGCAAAAAACTTCTGTCCAGACTGGTGAGCCCCTAACTTTTCAGCTAGTGTTACCAGCAGCTCCAAACCTTCACTTATCTGGCGAGATATCTTTGTGATGGATTTTATCTTATTTTGTTTTTTGTGACATACATTACCATCTATGGAATAGGACTCGTAGATATTTGGTAGCCATATACACTGTTGCCCATAAAGTTGGACTAGAATAGTTTTTTTTTTTTACCTCTTCTCATGAAATGATTGTGACAATGCCATTTAGATACAATACATATCACAGTAAAAATTAAACCACAATTAACTTTTGCAAACTGTGTTTTCAGGCTTAAACTAAATTAGGGCTCTTGAACAGTAGGATTAAGGGTTTTGTTTCAATTTTCCAACCTTGATCACTTTAACAGGAAACAAATATTCAAGGGGATTTCATGCATTGGAATGTCCAATATTGCTCTTTCAAATGTCCCTCAGTCACTGTCCCTGACACGGATCAATGTGTTAAGACATGGTGGCTTGTTGATGGTGTCAGTGGGCAGGACGTCCCACTCTTGTCTGGTCAACTTATCTATAATACGCAAAGTTTCACAGTGCTGTGCTTGGTAAAGAGAAATAAAGACACAAAATGAAAGCTCACCATCTTACTTTGCCACAATCCAACGTTTAGGTGCACCGCAGGAATAGCCACTAAAAAGATGCATTCCATTTAGATGCACTCCGCAAACACTTACACTGCAAACGTTAGGCGTTCAGTGTGGCCACAGTGTCAATTTATCACAAAGACTCCTTATCCTATCAGTAAAACGGCTGGATTGGATCTGTTCCATCCAAAAGATCCACCATAAACCAGACAACACAGGACATCCCCAGGAGTCCCATGTTCATGCCCCAATGGTTCAGAGCTGTTCTAGCAGCACAAGAACGACCCACACAATATCTGGCAAATGGTTTTAATAATGTGACTGATGAGTGCATAGAGAACACTTAATATAATGTGAATTTCAAGCAACTGGTATCGATGTTTCACCACTGTGGATTGGGCATAATTACATTCAATACAGCCTGCTTTCTGTGGAATGATTTATCGCCTTATGAGAAGTGATGAACTACTGCAGTTGATCTGATCAGCTACCAAAAGTCCAGGAAAGGTTTGACTTTACCTTGAAATTGGGTTAATTTTCAGGTTTTTGGGCATTTTAAAATAAGAGAACGCTCTTAAAGTTGAACTGCTGCAAATGAGCCCCGTTATTATTATAATATTTTTTTGCTTTAAGGTCGAACATCTGGGGTGTCAGCATTTTTATTTCAGCTTTGCAGGCTAAAGAACTGCTCGGGGTAGTTCAAAGTCTTTGCTTTCAACTTCTGATAATAACAGTGATAAATAAGCGAGAAGACGTCAGACTGCTCGATAAGCCCTGTCAAACTCTGGCTTCACCTCTTGATTACTAGCAGCCCTGCAGTAATAGAAAAAAAGAAAGCTCAGACTTCTGTTGTTTTGCAACCATTAAAAGCTCACTTGAACGATTGTGGTCCTTTAAATACACATGAGAAGTAAAGTCTCTACTTTTATATTGCTGAGTGAAGAGTTTTCTTTCATTTTCCACACTCTGGGGAACTCAAAGCAGTTCATGTTTTTTACAGACATTGAGAAAACACTGCAAAGTGTGCTGCAAAGAAGCTCCCAGAGGACACGATGCACAGTTATGCAATTGCAATGCAATTTAGACTGGACAGTAAAGGGGTGACAAAACAACAAATATATTCAAGATGGCAGCTAATTAAAATCTAGAACGAAATACTGTTATGAATAGGGCCAAAAAAAAGAAGCAAAAGGTTGGTTTAATGGTATGTTGCATGTGTGGTAACAGAGAAAAAGCAGGTTCATTATATGTGGTGTTTACATCGAAGATGGATGTCAGGTTCTAATCATACTGAAAGGCAAAAAGAGACTCTTAAACCATCACTGCCAGGTGAGACAGAGATGATGACCCAACAGCCAGAAGACGGAATCCTGTCTTGTACTGCTGCTACCTGCATCCATTTTCAGATCCTAAATATCATTCAGTCAGCAGTCTGACCAGTTCACTCTCATTTGGGTTGGTTTGCTGTGTCAACATCTGCCAAAGCCTTGTTGTGAAAGCTGGCCGAGTTAAAGGTAATCAAAGGAAAATACCAAGTGGAAATCACAAAAGAAATTAAGCCAAATGTGCAACAAACTGTAGTCCCTCAAATGCCCACTTGAGGCTTCAAGTGAGTCTGTCCCAATGGACCCCCATGTTAAAATGTCCAACTTTCCAACAGATATAAACATTTTTACTGCCTGCTACGAAAAATGGCTTTGGTCTCTTTAGCTTATTTCTGTGTTCAAAACAACTGCAGGGTTTTTATNCACAACTTTGTCGTTGTCTGTGTCAAATCAGGAAGACGACCAAACAGAAGTGCCCTAAATGCCACAAAAAGGGTTACAATAGGAATACTAAGTAACATTTGAGCTCAAAAGTTTTATAATTCTCTGTTTTTCAGCCTGAATAGATCCCATTCTTTTTTTCTCTCTCTCTCACTCTGATGCTTCAGTCTCATCATATCTTTGAGTTAAAAATGACGGAGCGAGGAGGGAGGGCCAGCGACATGCATAATAGTTACAAACTCTGACTGAAACTCATCCCAGTGTGACGCAGCATCAAAGCAGCCCGGGGCTCTAATTGAAGCACATCACACAGCAGACTTCAAATAGGCAGACTGAGGGAGGAGATGTTTGAGGCCCGAATCAAATGAAGATCAAAGTTCTTGATTATTTTCCACAGAAAGAGCTCCTCGGGTCTCTCCATGGCACTCATAATAGAAGGTAAAGATGCAAATATGAATTTCAAAATCAGCAGCAAAGCAGTTCAGGGTATATAATGTGTGTCAGTGTTTAAACAAAGTTTGGGTGTTCAGCCACACTTCTTTAGTCTTGTTCAAGGTGATTTGATGCCATTGGGAGGTTTTATTTCCCCCTCACATTGGTAAAATGGACTTTTTGTTGTG
>NW_007578030.1:442857-445371 GCF_000690725.1 Stegastes partitus
TATAACACGCATTAATAATTCAGATGTTTGTGATTTGATAGATTTTGCTGCCTGTATACGTGCTTGTCAATCGTGTCAATGTTAAGGTGGACTGACAGCAAGAAACCAAATGTAATCAACTAATCCATCTTTTTTTCCTTTCTTTTTTTTCTTTTTGTTTTAAGCGGTACTGTTTTTGCTGTGCCAGGAATTCTAACTTATGGTTTCCAGTTAAGATATTAAATGTGAAGGAGTTCAAATAAGATAATCCAGATAATGGCATTTACCATCTCTTTAAACGATTTCATGAAGTTGGCTGAAGATTTATATTTATATTTTTCTATCTCACTTTTCTGGGCCCTGGGAGAATGTTTCGCTTGAGAAGATTACCTTTTCATGCTCATTTCAGGATTTTACATATTGTGCCTACAGCCATTTTATGGGATTGTATTTTAAGCGAAGCTGGATAGAAATGTAGACTAAATGTTGCTCTGCTCTGTGTAGGTTCTCTTCCCACTGGTCAAAAATGATAAAATGGCCTTTTTGTTCTTTCTTTCTTTCTTTGCCTTTGTGTGCTTCTTTTCTTATCTACAATATATAAAACTGCACCAAGCTGCTGATAAGTTGTGCTTCAAGCAGTCAGCTTTCTGAAAACTCAGTGCAGAGTTGCCACTGCGCTCTGCTTTCAGCTGAACTTATTGATAATAAATGGGTGTGAATTATTTTCTTAGTGGCGCATGCATTGTTAGTAGAAAAGGATGAAAGATAAATGAAAGGACCAGAAGTGTGGACTTATTCTTTGTTCCTTTCTTTTATTTTCTTTGGCTGCTGTGACCATTTAACACTACTTTATCAGTAATCTTTTTCAGATCTTGCTTTGGGTTTTCACAGGACTTTCTTTGAAATTTGTTATGAAAAGACTAAAACTAATACATTGCAGATGTGTTATTGGACTCGAGGTCTGGACCCAGCTGAGATCTAACACTACAAGTTTTTTAGAAATATTTCTAAGTTAAAACCAAATCAATGCTTGGAAAGAGTGAATGAAGCTGAGCACAAATGTTATAAATTATGACAGAAAGCCTCACACCTCATAGCTCTGTGCATCGATGTGAGCAAACAGACAATCAATGAATTGTTTGGGATATTTCTATGAACTGTGATGTGTTTGTAGAAACTCCTGCTTTTTTCGATCATTGAATAAAGCTTTGAACTTTTGCAGTGGATGATGGAGTGACTGTACATATGAAGTTGGACGCATTTAGTGACAATTAGCAGAAAAAGATGTTGTCGGTTTGTACGTTTGCATAGATGTGTGTGGTAAATGAGAGATGCTTTGTAATGTTAAAGAAGTTTTCACAATGTGTTTCATCAGTGTGTATCTATTGGTACACACTGGTACTCTATTAAAAATGCATTTTCTTTCTCATATATATTATTTATAGTTAAACATATCTTACCATTTAAATCAATATACATCATTAGGATAAGACTAAAGACAACTTTATTCATCCTGAAGGAAGTTCTACCAGAAAGTGCTGTAAACAAAAAAGAAACTTTGAAGCCACATTGTTCATCTGACAACAAGCATTTTAATTGCTGCTGTGATTAATAATAAAGGGCAGAAAGGTTGAGAGAGAAAAAAGTAGAGAAACTCTCTGTTAATGACAGTATTACCATATATTCTAGATAGATTTATTTTCGTTAGATGAAGGTGAAAATTAAGGGCTAGAATGTTTCTATGTTTCGAGTGTTTTTCAAGCAAAATATAAAAGCATGACTTAAAAAAGAAACTCGCTGAAATAGTTGAACACATGCTTCCTGTGTAATGGTGGATGCCCATCATCCCATATTCACTGTTTATAATATATCTCATATATACACACATAATGGATCTCATATTTATACTGTTTACACTGGTTATACCACCATTTATGTGTACCTGTAGATTTAGATTAGCTATTTCATGTTATATCCAGGACTGCACGGTGAATCAGTGGTTAGCACCGTCGCCTCGCAGCTAGAAGATCGCTGGTTTGCATCCCGGTGAGGACACCCGAGATCTTTCTGTATGGAATTTTCATGTTTTCCCTTTGTAGCTGGGTTCTCCGGCTTCCTCCCTCCAGGTGTCCCCTGCCTTCACCCTTGGTCAGCTGGGATAGACATTGGAGAGTAGGAGCCATGGTCCTGCTGGTCTGGAGGGGTTAGCCTTTAGTCTAGCATGGATCCCGGCTCTCTTCCCCCTCTTTTGTTTACATTCGTACCGTTTGCCCTTCCTACTCTCAGGCAACTGCCAGCGTAGTCTCCGATCGGACTCTGTTGGTGTAGCATGTCCACATCACAACCGATCACCGCAATTCCAGCGCCGTTCACTGTCCTGATGCCCAACAAAGTCTCCCGGTTTTGCGGGAAGAACGTCTGGGATAGGGAAGACACTCAAAACGTTCAATTTCGTTGTCTCCTGAAGGGGCTGCTGCGTCTGTGCGGGCCACAATCTGGTCTATATCAGATCAATCTATTGGTCAGATGTGCTGC
>NW_007578030.1:447434-449478 GCF_000690725.1 Stegastes partitus
CTTTGCTCCTCTGTCCCTTCCTTTTCTGCCTCGTCAAAGAAGCGCTTCCTCTTTCTCTGCCTTATATCTAACTGGGATTTGATGCCCATGGACGTTGCAACAGAAGTTACTGTCCCATGATGCCCGCATGCAGGCAATCTCCTCCTCCAATTCCTTTATATTGGCAGTTTGCACATCAAGTGAGATGGTTGAGGACCGGCTGGCAAGGTTTCTATCCTCTATGCATTGTAACACCTTGACCCAAAATGTCAGGAGCAAAACTGCATTAAAGGACTGAAAGTAGGTCTTCAGACCCTGTGCTTCAGCTTTGGCTTCACTGGTGAGGTTACCTGTAGTGATCAGGGTGTCTAATGCCTGGATAACACTGGGCAAATGTTTGGCCATATATATATATATTTAAGCCGTTTGGGAAATTATATATACAATGAAAGTCTGAATATATATATAATGAATCTCTATGGGTTTCCATAAAGATGGCGGCGTGCATAGACACAGCAGCTCCTTCAGGAGACGGGGTGATGAGTTCCCCCCTTTCTAACTTATACGTGATTGGCTGATTGAAAGGAGCAACAGTTGGAAAGTAATTCGTCCCATTTGGCCAGCTCATTCGGTCGTACATAATTGTGTGGCTGCACTTTATTATCATTCTAGCGTAGAGAAAAAAAAACACTCTGGGTCGTTTAAATTTCTGTAAAACCAGTGACAGTCATCGTGGGTGGAGCGAAGCAAAAAAATGCAACATTTGCGTTTCTTTAAAATAGTGACAGGTGGAATTGTTTTGGTGAAACATTTGCACATCGCCAATAAAAAATAAAAGCAGGATTGCCTGACTGCAGGATCTAGATTCTCAGAAAAACTTGAATATATCATTGGGGTAGGTTGTTCATCTGGTTGTTTATGTTGTCGTTTCCCTTAATGAAGTGGATTTTAACAACACACATAATGGAGGAGAGGAGAAAGCTGCCTGAAATGAGTGGCCAATACTGCATACTACATCCAATTAACATAGCAAGGTGTGCTGGTTTTAAACACACTTGTCATAAATGTAATTCTGCAGAAGTTACATTTATCTCAAAATGCAAGTGACTCCTTGTTCCATTTACACCCCATGTCTTCACGCGTTCTTGGATTAGCCGCCAGTTAGGAGAAGTCGGGTACTGCCGAGAAAGCATCAGCCAGAGCCTCCACACTGAGCTCCAAAACCACACTTATTTGAGAAAAATATAAAATAATATGAAAGTTGGAACACTTTTCCGGCTGCTTTCTATTTTTGAAAATGCTACAGAGCACTCAGCGCTATTGTGTGAAAGCAGAAGTGTGTCCAATTTTACTCAGAAAAACAATAAGAAGTTGGCAGTAAGAATGGATGAGAGGCTTCTAATGGACATGCTGCCGTACAAAAAAAACAACAGGAGGTGATGGACAGTCAGGGAGTGGGAGTAATAAAAAGAAAAGAGAAAGGAGAAGAAGTAGCAGCACAGATACATTTACTGTTGGACAGGAGGTACAAGCTGCTTACGAATTGTCAGAGGAGGAAAAACCATTAACCAGGGATTGGTATGTAAGACTACAAACACCTGTGATGAACCCATTTGTCTAAAAATTTCAAGTAAGGCCTTTACACCTGACAGTGTAATGCTCCGTTTTCTCTCTCTCACTTTTTTCAGAATTACAAAGAGGAGGCTTGAAGCAGCTGAAAGCACATTATTTATTTTGCAAGTGTTTCAGTGGGGCAGAGGATATTCATATATATCTAAATAAGCAAATATCAATGACAGACATGAGGAGCACTGAGTGAAAACACGTTGAGTGGACTCGGCTCGTTGCTGCAGCAGGACGGGCAGCACCAAACGCAACACCATCCAGCAAAGTTCACGGGACATGGACATGACTGTCATGATGGAAAAACAACACACACACCAGCTCTCTACGCTGATTTAAGGCAGTTCTGATCTTAGGGAGACTTCTGCCGATGTCTCAAATCTCTTACTATTTGTGGCAATCGAAGGTGACTGGTGGTAAATTCTGTTTGTTTAACTGGACA
>NW_007578030.1:451679-452983 GCF_000690725.1 Stegastes partitus
CAAGGACACAAGTCTAAAGCTCAGTTCTTGCACTGCTAACAACTGATTGTTGTACTCAGAAGTGAGAACTGATCAACCTGAACTGACCTAACACAAACTTTTTCTGTGAAATAAAGAATGCTGTTGTAACTCTGCAGATAAGAGTATTCATTGCTCAAAGGAAAAAGCTGCTTGGGTCTGCAAGTAAGTTTGGACCCTAGGGTTCACAGCACGCTTACAGTGAAGCTACAAGCCGATAGACTTTTATAATACGTTGTTTTTTTTTATGAGTTGTGAAACTGGCTTCTTCTTAATTTGAGAAGATGAATAAAAGCATCTCAGTGGGACTCATCACTCAGATCAAAGCGTCATAAAACACACACAGAACTACCTTAAAAGTCAAATTTATTCTACATAGCAGTTTTCCATTGAAGTTATCTGGTCATAATTGAAGAGGACTTTTTCACATGTTGAACATGTAAGGGTACGTTTATACAAAAGTGGGATGAGTCAAAGACTGTACAAGGAAATCCAAGAGTGAAAGAAATTAGGCTGCGCAGTTTCCGAGATCATTTCCATTTCTGCTCACGAATTGGTCTATATTAAGTTCATTTGTATTATACAAGTGTGATCGTGATCAGAATATAAAAGAACTTGCTGAAACCTAAAGGATGAGGGGTCAAAACAAGTCCATGTATGTTCTCCTCCATTAGACAACAGATGCTTGTGTGGATTAAGTGGATATTATGACAGCTGCTCTTGAATATCACATCAAAAGATACTGATGACGTCGAAGAAGAGACAACAGCCTCGCGACTGAAAGAAATTATGCAAATAAGTCATTGCACTGCAATTCTCCTGACACATTCTCTGTACAGATCTCTTTTTTTTTTTCAATAGCTTCTGTCGGATAAAGGCAGGGACTGACGGAACAGAGGGCCAAACGGTGACAAATGAATGAGAACAATGGGATAAATTAAACAAAATGAAGAACAAAAAGAGAGAGGCAACAGAAATAAATTCAAGAGTCCTTGAGCTGGCGGTCAGCATTTATAAAGCTCATTACATGTGAGGTGTGCATTCGTTTCAACAGTAACTACATAATGTGATGAGTAATTATGAGCCTTATTTGTTAGACTCCCTTTTAAAGCGCAGACTTAATGGGGATACAAGTAGCGTTTAAAGTTTATCATCATTATGTTTTACACGTTTTTCATTCTTCAGTTCATTATTTAACTGTCTCTACTGTTCTGTTGTTTTTAGCTGCAGAAAGTAGCTGCTGTCAGTTAAAAAGTACCTAACAGCAGACAGACAGAGCTGGAGAA
>NW_007578030.1:454289-455038 GCF_000690725.1 Stegastes partitus
GAGTTCAGACTAAAGGAATGTTTTTTTTTTTGGTGGCTTCTTTCAAAATGAAGCCTAAATGCTTGCAGACAGGTTAGCAGCAGGCAGGTGCCTGAGAACAGGAACCCCATAAACTAGACGAGCTAATGGGGAAAGAGAGGAGAGGCACTTTTTTTTATTGGTAACACCTGTTGACATTTGGAAAAAGATTCCAGGATTTATTTATTTACATTGTTTGTGAAGGTAATGATTAAAGAAATTCAACTTTTGCTTCTGTCTCTCTACTTGTGTCCAGGGTTGTGCTGTTGAGGGGCACGACTTCTTTTATTGCAATGGAAAGAAAAAGGAAAAAAAAAACAACTAGAAACTGATGTTCAAAAGGTTAAACTACTTTGCCAGAAAAAAATACCGCTTCAGACATTTAATTTCCTGCACTCTTTGTTAATGCATTTGAACCACATGTAACCTACAAACAGCACTTATATTGGTTATGTAACGCTCTGTCTGCGTCAGACTTTGTAATGCCCTCGTCAGAACTCTTTACTCATCATTCTCCACTCTGACTCTTTTGCATATCATCCTCCTCCTCCTCCTCTCCCACTGCCATTTCTCTTCCACCTCTCTCCCTTTAAGCTGACACACTAAATCTGCAGGTTAAACACCATGTCGCTCTGGCTGTATCTGGCTTTTTCCACTTTCTACACGAAAAAATGACTACGTACAAGAGAATGATGAGATCTGATCTGTTTAAAACTTTAGGTGAGTATCCG
>NW_007578030.1:456396-461323 GCF_000690725.1 Stegastes partitus
TCACACACTGTCCTCCCTCCTTCTCTCAAATGGTCAGCTCTCACCAGCAGCACCCTCCAACATATAAATGTCAAACCTCAAGTGCTCTTTGTCACACACAAATGCACACACACAGACGCCCCTCTGTGACGGTCTCCAATTACCGAGCAGGTGCACCTGAGCAGATCTTTAAGAAAAGGTCATCCACCATATGTGTGCGATTTAATGCTTGTGTGTGTGTGTCATTAAGTTCAGCACCAATCTTCTATCATTTTTCCTGCTATTTTACCTCAAAAATCAGGCAAATACTAATGATAGTGACTCAGCTGCTTGGTTTGTGTGCACAACGTACAAACACACAAAGCTACACAATCTGAAACTTGCTTTAACGGTCAGTCACATCCAATATATCAGTTTCTGCCTCAGTGGACAAGGGATAAAAATAGAGTATAAAACATGGTGGGATGGATTGATACTCCACCGAAAATCTTTTTGGTTTCCCCTTCGATCTATGGCTGCACCTAAAGACGAGGAGTTTAGGCAATTGCCAGATTGTTCAGTACAAAACACAAAAATTAACACAGAAGGCATGAACCAGCAAGTATTCTGTGTCATTTCTTGGCAAAAGACTTGATTATTAAGACTCTTGACATTTAATTTTCTGCCTGCCACTTCATCAGTCCAAATTGTTTCGGCTTTGCGCGGAGCTGAACTTTTAAAGAGTTTTAGAGAGGCAGCAGTTCAAATTAATGTTGATTACAATGATTGCAGAAGTGACACAGCCACAAAACGTCAGAGGGAGCTTTGAAACTTTCAGAAAATACTGTCGAGAAGTGGATAATGCTGGAGGAAGGGGTCGCAAACAATCTTTTTTTGTGTGTGTTATGCTGTCCTCGTCCTTGAAATGAAAACAACTCAGGTGGCGGACCGATGCACATTGATTTACTTGACATTTCTCAGTATCTTAATTGTATGGTTTGGTAACCTGTGGTAACTTGTACACTGCTTACAGACAGAGTCATTACCAGGGACAACATTCATCCAGGCTACCTGTTGTGTGATATGCATCAGCATCAAGGCACACACCATTACTTTTTTTTTAGGACAGCTTGTCAATGGTCGATCACAAATAGACTTGTTAGCCTGCAGAGCTCAAGGACATTGAACCACAAATCCATGATAGATGAAGTTACTCAAGCACTGTTGATGTATTTCCATTGAGGTGCGTGTTTACCCCCACAGTTACAGTACTGAGCCTGTGTAGATGTGTTTTTGTCCACCTTGCACATGTAGACACAACAGTTTTACCTCGTTTTTCTTTGCGAAACAGCTCAAGCTTTGTCGGGTTAGGAATGGGTATCACTAAGATTTTAGCAGTACTGCTATTTTTACCGATATTGCTTCTCAACCTGGTACTTCAACAGTATTCTTATCAGTACTTTTTGATCGTTTTTCTTTTTTTGTTTGTTTTTAAACATCAGAGCTTATAGATACTTAAAAAGTTCGCCCCGGGGCTTGTTTAGTACCAGGCCGCAGTACCTATCCCTAATCATGAATCAACAACTCTTGTCAAGTCCAACCAAAAACTCTTAATTGGACTGAGGTCTGGGCTCTGACTCAGATATTCCAGAACATTCATCTTGTTGGATGCCACCAGAACGATCGAACATTTGGATGTTCAGGTCCAGCCCCTGCTGGAAAGCAAATCATCTCCCAAGTCACAGTTCTACTGCAGACTACTTCAGGTTGTCCTCCAGGATTTCCCCATACATTGCTGCATTCACCTCTACTGTTACAAGCCTTCCTGGGCCTGCTGCCCAAAAGCATTCCGTCGTCATGATGCTACCACCACCATGCTTTATGGTGGAGATGGTGGGTTTGTGATGTGCAGTGTTTGGTGTCTGCCGATAATGACATCTCATCTGACGGCCAAAAAGCTCAATGTGGGTCTCAACAAGCCAAAGAACCTTCTGCCTTCTGAGTGTCCAACCTGCTTTCTGGTGAACGCTTGTCAAGATTTTTTTAACGGTGGCTTTCTTTTTTGGCACACTCCCATAAAGCTTTGACTAGTGAAGAACCTGGGCAATGATTGCTGTGTGCACACTCTCTCCCATCTCAGCCACTGAAGCTTGTAACTCCTTCAGAAGTCTCTTTCTTGAACGGTCACTCAGTTTTTAAGGATGACCTGCTGTAGGCAGATTCACGCATGTGCCATATTTCTTCAGTGTCTTAATGATGGATTTAACTGTATTCCAAGGGATATTAAGCAACTTGAAAATTTAATTTAATCCATCCCCTGACTTGTTCTTTAAAAATGCTTTTTTAGAGAGTTGCTTGGAGTGTTGTTTTGTTTTATTTTTGTTTTAGTCTTCATGGTGCAGTTATAGCCAGAAGTACAGACATACCACTGACTAGACCTTCCACATGCAGGTTTCTTTATACTCACTTGAGACACATTCACTGCCCTCAGATATTCTCTTCTTCACTAATTGTGTGACCAAATGGCTGCACCTGTGTTGCATGAGGTGAATCACTTTAAACGGGGGTATAAAATTATGCAGTGACTTATTCAACATTTTATATTGTCTAATAATTAACATTACTTTGTGATAATGTGTTTTCATTTTAACCTGTGACAGCCCTTTTTTTTTTACTTGTAAATTCTGTGGGATGAGTCCAGCAAGCAAACTGAATGAACACAATTTGGCCAAGGTGGAAAATGACACCTCAACAGCACTGCTTGCATCATCCTGCTGACACTTGTCAAACCACTGAGTGTGGGAGTCAGAAAGATCATTAGAAGTCGCTGATCTCACTGCCAGAGCCACCTCTTTTCTTTGTCAGCTTGTGGCCTCGCTTGTTGAATCATAATCATCAAGCATTTTTAACCTCTTGACAGTGACTCAGATCACTAGTGAATCACCAACGTAATCTGATCATTTCAAAATGTCATCTAAAATGTATGAATTCTTTAATAGAATATAAAAATTCATGTTAAGGTTGAAATCATTAGTCTGTTTTCCAACACTGTGAGATGTTATGTGCTGGTGTCTGAATGCCGGGGACACAAACCTGCCAGACATTTACTGACATTCGATGGGAATAGCTTTGCCCTTGCACTTAAAAACAAGTTGACCTGAAGTCACAGACTCAAACATAAAGCAATTCCACAAAACACACTCACCATGGAAAGGCCAGAGAGAGGCAGACAGAGACCAAAGAATAAATTCAGAGACGGACAGAAAGGGTGCCAGAGAGGGAACCCAAAGAATGAAAGAAACTGAGAAAAAATGAAATTCTCATGGTGACCCCAATCTGGGCTGAGCAGGAAGTGAACTAAGAAAGTTTTAGGGCTCCTCCACGATTAGTGACACCAACAAACAAGCTGCAAATGTGTGGGCCCAGCAAAGACTTCCATTTTACATCTTGAGGCATAAGAGAACATTTTGTGAGTATAAAAAATATGTTATGTGCGCTACACTAAATCTAGTAATATCCCAGTCGGATCTTAAAGAAGCACTGTTGCCTCACAGCAAGAAGGTCGCTGGTTCGCGTCCCGGTGGGGGCACCGGAATCTTTCTGTGTGGAGTTTGCATGTTCTCCCCGTGCAGCGTGGGTTCTCTCCGGCTTCCTCCCACACAGTCCAAAAACATGTTGAGGTTAATTGGTGATTCTAAATTGTCTGTAGGTGTGAATGTGAGTGTGCTTGGTTGTCTGTCTCTAAGTGTAGCCTTGTGATAGACTGGTGACTGTCCAGGGTGTCCCCTGCCTTCACCCTAAATCAGCTGGGATAGACTCCAGCCCCCCATGACCCTAGTGAGGATTAAGCGGTGTATAGATAATGGATGGATGGACTATTGTTATTACGTATTATTGCGTTATCACGGATCTCTTGCATAAAGGAACTGGCCAAAATTAAGTCATAGGATACTCAAAAAAGGTAAAAACCAACCTTCTTTTCAATGGCAACTGCACCCATTTTTAGAATATTTATATCTAATAAATCCTGATCAAAATAAAAAGTCTTTGAAGGCTCTATTACTGCAGCAGAGATTCTGACCGTCTCTATATCAGCACGTCCCTCTAAAACTATATGACAAAATATATTGTTTATATTCCTCTTCTTTCTGCTCCATTGTCCTTCTAAGCACCACATAACTTCTTGTACTGAATATTATTACAGAGTCTTTTTAAAGAAAGCGAATTACAGGTGTAGAAACATTAATCCAACACAAATGCTGAACATGTGTCTGCAGATCTATAAGTCCACGTGTCAACAAAATGCCATCGCGACCTGAAAATGCTACTTGAATCTTAAAAAAGAATTAAGAAGCCCTTAACCTTTTCTTGCTTCAGTACATTCATTGTTGTTTGTTTCGCTGCTGTCCTCTTCTCTCCCATTCCCGCCGCCAAAGTGTCACTGACCTTTTTCTGAAACACTTCTATGCTTTTGTGAGCGAGAGCACCGTTTGTTTTTTCTCTTTCCATTGTTAATGTGTCCAAATGTGTTATCTCCGGAGCAGAAAACCCTGAGAGGATGTCGTTTGTGATCCAGCACTGGTTGCTAAACATAAACCGACATTTGTATCCTGCCAAGTATTAGGGGGAAATTTTTGATAATCTGTGGACTGAGGAAATGAGAGAAGGAATTGACATAATGATTTCATGGCACACACCTCGAAGCACAGCTGGTCGTCTGCTGCTTGCGCTTCTTGTGCTGACTGACAATTTCAGTTTTAGCAGTCAGGTTATTATGGCTTCAGTTGCTATTGTTACTCTAATGATTTGACAGAAAGAATTCTGAGCAAATCTCAAAATTTACACACCTTTTCTGATTCTTTATTACTTCCTAGTCACAGCAACCTGCTGGTAAAGTTCAGCGACGAGCAGTCAGAGTAGCCTGCTCGAGGCTCTGTGCAAAAGGATTTGTGGGATGTTCCTGACCAAC
>NW_007578030.1:461916-473752 GCF_000690725.1 Stegastes partitus
GTGTCCCAGACATGAAAGATAATTCCAGTTGAAATGTGTTGGTTTGAAAGTTGTGCTGGGGCACTTCTGTTGTGTGAGTGGATATGCAGCTCGTTTGTGTACATGCACATCGTTTACACCCATCAGCCACCGTACAAACAAGAGTAAAACGAAATATGTTCTGTTCTCAAACAATAGCGGCACACTGTTTTCTACAGAGGGTTTCCCTTGTGCTTGATTTAACTCCAGTCTTTCTTGTTGTTCTGCTGTTTGGCTCTTGCTAAAAGACTTGCAACAATAATGTGATGTGTCTGGAACATTTTAATGCTACCATCAGATGATCTTTCTAATTATGTGAGCAGCACCTTGTCTTGTTCCCAGTAATTTAATATCCTCTCCTATTACTGCTTCTTATCATATCAAGTCACATGTTTGGATTTCCTGCCGTCAACACAAGAAAAGACTGAATGTCCAGCATGCAAAAATGTTCTCACCTGAGGCTTGAATAAATGATCATGTAACCAGCTGTACCTGATGAAAGCTTTTTTTTGTTGTTGCAGATTTCTCCTGCTCTCTCATCTCCAGGTTAATAACTTAGGAGCAGTTTAATGTCTCTAAATGAGATTCATATAATTAAAACGCAGCAGGACTCGGTCGTTGAAAACATGCTAGCGGCTTTGCAAAAGCGATGTAATACTTTTTAGTGACGTGTTCAAACTGCAATCCCTGCACTTGATATTAGGCTGTAATCTCCATATTCATTTTTTTTCTCAAGAGAAAATTAGATTTTTCCCTTTTAATAGTTGCGACTGATGTCACACAGTCAGACTGCACCTGCACACCATTTCCCTTTAATTTTCTTATAATGGCACTGCTTCAAAGACATAATTTTGCACATAAGTGGCGCACTTTTAAGTTTATATGGAGATGATGCAAAGTGAGCGTATGCAGAAGAAAAAAAGTAAAAAAGAAAAAAGACCTTGTACATCCTGTCATGGTTTATTCAAAAGCGCAAGTACATTTTATTAAAGAACTACAGAGTGAAAGACAGCGCGAGTATGGAGGTGTGAATTAATGATAAGAGTGAGGGAGACAGAATCTGTGGGAAAGAGTGGAAACCAAATCATTTCAGTGACACTGAATGACAGAGTGAGAAGGAGTGACTGTGAACTACTGGGAAGAGATCTCAAATAACGATGAGCTGCAGATCAAAAGAGACGAGAGCAGTGACTGAGAGAGAGCGACTAAAGGCAGGCAAGCTGTGTGTCACTGTGTGTGTGTTCAAATGTAAAATGAAGAGGCAAAAAGAGCTGCTAGTTCCAAAAATAAGCACAAAGTATAAAATCATTTATATTCTCTGCTCATCCAGGCCCAAGTCAAACTGTAAATGCGGGGTCCTGTGCTGACCAAGGACCAGATGGTTCATTGATGTGTGGTTCTCTCCAGCAAAGCTGCCATTATTGAGGTGAGAGGACTTGAAGGTGTTTCACACTGACAGTGACGTTTGGGTCAGGAGTCATCAGCTCTGTCAGACATGTAAAAGTGTAAATGTGAAAGCCATTCAGTCTGCAAACAGCAGTCTGAAATCCATCATGACACAGGCTTTGGTGGGAAATATTATCATGCCACTTCTGTCTGACCTCCAGAGCTCGGATGTAACAGGGATGTGTGAAAGAGCTGACTAAAGTCATCATGGATCACATGCCTCCGTAAATCTAGTCTAGCAAGCACAGGCCTGCCACTGGCTCCACATTTCATGCAACTCTCTCCTCCCCTTCGCTCTGTATGTGTTGCGGTTTTCCATCCCAGTTTCACGGCAATTCGTGAAATAGTCACAAAACTTAATCTATTGGTCCAGCGACACGATTTGCCCGACTTTTTCGTGTTCCCCAGCACAAATTTCAAACCAAAACATTTCAATAGGAATTATCGTTCTTACCTATTAGACAGCGCACATGCTGTGATATTTTTGTCATTCTTTTCTTCTGACAGTCAGGCATTAACCACGTTTACTGTTATGACCCATCCACACTAATAATTATAAAGATGTGTGCACCCACACTGACCAACGTTAGAACGTAGTTACAAATAGAAAAGACAAAAAAATATCCAGGCAGATAATAATAATAGAATAATAGAATTAAACACGAGAAAGTTGCGTAAATCGTATCCCTGGACCAATAGATTAAGTTTTGTGACTATTTCACAAATTGCCGTGAGACTGGGTTGGGTTTTCAGCTAGCAACCATCTACACTAAAAACTCCAAGTTTTGCAGAGGATTTGGATGGTGCAGGAAGGCAGTCCTGTTCGTTTTTTTCACTGCATTAGCCACATTAATGACTGTGCTCGTCTCCTTGCAAATGTTCCGCCAAAACAAGTTCTGTAGACAAGCCAGAGCATTTGAGACGAGGATGCTGCTTTTTCAGGGTCGCTGATGTAGGACCCTTATTCTTCATTCTTCATTTCAGTCTCTTTTGGCGTGGAGGCCACTAATGTACTCCAAACAGAAGCTGGCTTTTTTAGCCCATGGACGGTGGCAACAAAAAGACTTTGCACAGTTGGGTGAAATAAACCTTTGAAACTATTAGCTGTTGGTTAGAATGAACGATTTCTGTGGAGCAAACCATTAAAACTGAAAGTGCGTGCACAGGAAGTAGTATTTTGGGTGAAACAAACATTTAAAACCTTAACTTGTTCATTAGAAATTACTATTTGTTTGGAATAAATCTTTAAACTTTGGAAAGGTTATGGGTTTGGATGTTTACCCCAAATCTTACTGTTAGTTAGATAGTGTTGTTTGCATGGAATAAACTTTTATAAGTACTTGGATAGAAAGGAGTATTTTGGATAGTATAAACCTTAAAACTAGAAGCAAATAGAACAGGAAGTAGTGCTTTGGGTGGAAAACACTTTTAAAACCAGAAGCTGCACACTTCTGCAATCATCTAATTTGCTGGGTGGTGCAATTCTGACAATAAAAGGGTCTTAGAAATTCAATCGTACAAACTGATGTCCTGAGGATGCTGCCTCCTCTACTGCACACACATGTTGTTTTCCCCCTACAGCAGACTGATAAAGAGGCAGGCTATATGAGACTGTCTTAAGCCAAGTTTAAATCATCAAACTTCATGAAAATCTGGAATTTCAGCCCAGAAACTTCATACCAAGGTGACAAGCTGTATGCAGAGTGGCTGCTCACTCATATCTTTGTGTAATCAGATTGCTCGATCCATTTGTGGGTCCTGGTCAGTGTTGTATTTGTATGATTTTGTAGGGGTTTGACTGTTAATATATTCACTTTTGTCCCAATCTAATCTCAAAGATCAGGGTCAATCATGACATTTTTTATTGACTTAATTAGCTATATATACGTATGCAATGTTTAGAAGACTTAGTTGCTGAGCCACTTCAATTTCTGTCGACTCTCCCCACAAAAATAGTTTACTGATCGAGCTCTCTGAGATTTTAAAACTTTTCTTCCTTAAAACTCCTAGAAAAATGCTTCTGAATGGTCGACTCTGGACCACTAGTTTGTGGATTGATGTCCGTTGATCGTTGGCAGAAGCGCCAAACAAATAAATCTACATGAAGACGAAGTAAAACGAAAGTAAAAATGAAGGCAAAAAGTGTGAATAAAAGTGATTTAGGGCTCAACCTAATGAATATCTAACATCTGAGCTTTTCGTAGTTATTCCGAATCTTTCCTGAGAGGAGCTCGTTTTGGACGTATCCCCTGATTCAATCACAGCATTACCGTATGTAAGCATCATGTGTCCTAATGATGCTACAGCGGAGCACTAATTAAATTGTCTGTGCACTGAGCGCTGGGAAAGCAGTTACATCAGACTGATGTTGCAAATAAGCATATGAAGGGAAATGACGTTCGCCGGGGCTTAGCGGGGCAAGTTCCATGAGGAAATGAATGAATTACTGTAAGCATATCGGCGTAATTGTATTTCTGTTATTTCCCCGGAGCCTCTTGTTTGCCTTGGCTCCTCCCAAAATACGGCAAATAAACAAGGTGATCAACCAGAGGCAAAGATGCTCCGTCATCGTTGGCTTTCTCGCTCGCTGCCAAAATCGGAAACCACGCGGGGGATGTGAACAGCTGATATCACTGTGAGTTGCATTCGAACTGGCCTGAAATCTGCAGAGCTGCAGTGTGACATCAGGTCCATGTGAAGGTTCAGCATCAGTGTAAATAAGAACATAGATGCACCATCAATAGAAGCAGCCCAGTTGTAATCCAGAACAGTCTTTGGAATATTACCATCGTCTGGCTCGCCAGCAGGACTCAGATTTAACCTGCACTCTTCTAGCTCAAGCCTTTTAATTTCCACCTGCAACAGTAATGATCTTTCACGCTTGCTCGAACGTTAAAGCAGCATCGCTCAGAGCAGCTCCACTGGCAGCAGCAGCAGACTCACAGGTGTGTAAACCAGCCTCCACGGTTTGCACGTCAGGCTGGAGAACACCTGCATCAAACAGATTTTCATTCAGGATGTTTTTCCGTGTTGTCTTTTAACCGTCTATCTCCAACATGCATCTTGAAATTTTTTGTGATTTCCACTAGCTGCTACCATGAACAACTCCTCTAATGCTGTTCTCAGAAACGCCTCAGCAGAAGCCATACCTAAGAAAACCAGCTGGATTGAACAAACTGATACGAACCTGAAAATACACCACTATTACGCTGCTCTCTAACGGTGAGAACTCTTCAAACGCAGCTAAAAATCGCCACCGTGGCTCCATCCCTCTAACTGCCTCACCAGAATCTGACTGAATGAACTCCTCCCAAGACTTTAGGTGGTGCTTGTGGTGGATATTTATGCACACAGATCCTGCAGGGCCGGTGAAGCAACCAATGATCACCGACCCCACCTGCAGCCTTGGACGTGCCCCCGAGACAAACTTCTCCAAACACTGTCTCACCACACCACCAAACCTTACATACACAAGCTGTTTACTGTCTCCAGAAAACACCCATATTGTCTCATTACAGCGTCACTCGCCGACACTACAACCACCACAAAAAATAAAGAAAAATCACCGGTCTCTTCCCAGGATGGCAGTAACCAAGCAGAGCCACAGAAGTTTAAACTGGATCTACTGTGGTGTGGACGAGCCCCCATTTGTTACAGACTGGCTCAAAAACTGTAACAAAAGCTAGGATACAACAAGTCAAGATTGTTGAAATAGCTAGAAGAGTGGCTAACAATTAAGCTTACCATTCATTTGCATTTGATTGATTCCCTTCCTGCCTTGTGTCTTCCCGTGGTATATATTTACAAAGTCTTCACAGCAAGTGTAGGTATTATGAGGATGTCAGGAGAGCCAAAAACAAGTCACGAGGAGGTCAGGGTGGATGGAGGGTCAACAAAAGACTTTACTGGTTGTTATTTGTCTTCAGTTTTTTTGCTCATTGTGACTGCAATTGTTCCCCGATCTTATTTATCATTGTTACAATGACAGCAAACATTCCCTAGTCGTCCAGCCTTGTAAGCGAGTAAGAATATGACCAAAGTGCTATGTACCACCAACAACTAAGAACAAAACCTGTCTCTTGTGTCTGCATTCAGGATCTGTTCTTGCATATCACACAACAAAATCATAATCTTAGCCCAAACCTGAACAAGTAATTTTGGCCCTAAACCTTGCCGAACCTTAACCAGCTGCGACTTCTAATGAAGCAAACAAATGACATTGACCAAAGGGTTGTCCGGTAAAGTCAGACTAATTGGTTAATGAGGTACACAAAGCCAGAAGTCTGAGTTTTCAATGCCATGAACGTAGTTCTCTTTTAACATGCTAGATCAGCTTGGTAGCTAATGTTGCACAGCTAACCTGCTCTCGAGGAGTTTTTGTTCAGTGTTTGCAATTTAAATTGGTGGTAAGAAGGGTCTCACTTTCACCACTTTTTTTCCCTGCACATGTGAGCAGTACAGATTCTCAGCTGAGGTTAAATCTGCAAAGCTGTTGAGCTGTATGTTAGTAACGCCACTGGTTGAGGCTGTAGAGTTACAGTACTGCAATCTGCATTTGTTGTATTAGTACAGGAGTCTACATGCATTCAGTTGGGGATGCACAACATGCAAAAAAATGTGTTTTTTTTATGTCTGGGTCCAGATTTGCTTTCAAATCAACAAAAAGATCTAGCAAACAAAGCACCGCTACAAACAGCAAAGAAAGGAAGAACAGGAGGAACAGCGTTGTTGTACCATTATATTGCTGGAGTATCTGAAAAAAAAAAATCATATCATTCTGGTGCACTTCAGGCTCAGCAACACTCTGGAACAAAAACTGCTTCACCTCAAGGATAAAACACCAACACACAAGCAGAGCAGCATTGTGCATGCAGTCCAATGTAGCAAAGAGTGCACAGACTTGTACATAGCAAAGACTACACTTTCTTTCTTCTTCTAAACTTTCTTTGAAGAAAAAAACCTAAAAACAAAGTTGATAACCACCATTTGTAATGCTCGTTATCTCCTATTGTGTTTTAGGTTTTTGAGTCAGCTAACACAAACAAAGCCGGTCGATGGTAAACCTGCTTCATAGTTCACCCCTCGGTTTGTCTGTTCATGTGCCTGCTTACTTACTGCTGAACCTGCCTGAGTTTCTCTGTGTTCCTTGTGCTGGTTTGTGCATTTCATTTTTTTTAACCCTTTTCTTTGGTTTGTTTCCCAAACTTGTGGCGCCTTCTTTGTTTTTTGTCAAACCTGTACCTGCTCCCTACCTGTGTTCTGAATTACCTTTTGGACATATTTATCAAATCTTGCTTTTTTTCTTTGAAAACTCACCTCTTGTGTTTGCATTTGGGTCCTTCCTTTCCACACTACATAAAATATTGGTCTTTCCCTAAACTCAAGTCGATTTTGTGCCTAATCCTAGCTTAACCTTAACCACAGCATTTCCACATCATAAAACAGATTTATTTTTCCAGCTGAGACTCGTATTGGAGGAGACCAATGACATTGATTTGGAGCATCAGGTCAAAAAATGACTTTCAGTGCCAATTCATGACGTGTTGGTTCCGCACTTATCTCCTAAAAGGCATTTTTAAATGCCATAGTTACATAACAGTATGTGGATGGTGGAAAACAGACTACATAGTTTGTTTGTGCCATCTGTGACCATTTTGCTTCATCGTGTCTTATTACTGATCTTTTGAGCGTTAGGAAATGATTGGTAACAATCTAAAATTAGCAAAGCTGTCTGCTCATGTTTCAATCATCCAACAGGTTTGTGTTGTCGTGCGTAATGAGCGTAAACCATCTGAGATGCATCATGTTGTTTCTGAGAGGGTTCTTTTCTGTTTCTTCCTCTTAATCAGGTTGGTTCCACTGTGACAGCTGAGTCCCATCATGCAGCCTGGCTGTTACAGAGGAAATAAGAATTTGCCAAATACGATCACAGGTTGGTAGTCACAGCTCATACTGTACTTCCAAACTCGTACATAAACCAACACTGCCATCTAGTGAACACCACTGGACAAGAACTTAACCAATGAGTCTGCTGACACTGTTGTCACCTGTGTGTGCAGCTGTAGTGCTTAACTGTGTGAGCCTAATGATTATAACATCATCATTATGAACTATAGGCAAGTCCCTCATAAAAATGTGCAGAAAATGAAAATAATGGCCTCAAAAGGTCAACATCACCGCCAAACACAAAACGCATGCCATTCCAAAATAAATGATTAGATCTGACAAAGTGTCCTGTCTAAACAAAATGTATTATTTTTTTCATACACAATAATGTTTGGCTACTCCCTAAAACAAAACATTATACAAAAATGTGCCATGAGAAGAAGAAGTGGGCTTTGTTGTGGCACAGTGCGGCTCTGATGGTTTCCAGTCGACTCCCACTGGGCCTCAGAGCTTTCGTAGTCCAGATTGAGAATCCCAACTGGCAAAACTCGGATCCCCCAGTAAATCCTTTTCACCCTGCGGAAGGCAGCGTCCTGCACGTCGCAGCGATATGTACCTGAAAATTAAAACTTAGTTTGTTTTTAACAGTAAAGAGGTTTGTTTTCATCTGTGTATGAATGTTCATCCATGGATTTGTGGGTGTTTTCCTGTTAAAATGGTTTGTTTTTTGCTATTTAAATGTCTTTAAATTACAAATATCAAGTCGTAAAAACACTCTCCGGGTTCTCCGGCTTCCTCCCACACAGTCCAAAACCATGTTGAGGTTAATTGGTGATTCTAAATTGTCTGTAGTTGTGAATGTGAGTCTGCTTGATTGTCTGTTTCTAAGTGTAGCCCTGGGATGGACTGGTGACCTGTCCAGGGTGTCCCCTGCCTTTGCCCTAAGTCGGCTAGTCGCCTAAGACCCTAGTGAGGATTAAGCGGTGTATAGATGATGGATGGATGGATGAAGTAGTAAAAACAGGCCAAAACTAGAAATAACATCCACATCAAAAATCAGTATTTTTACAAATAGCAATTCGCTTGACCATAAAATTGCACAATTTAACTGTATTTAATTAAGCAAAAACATCATTAATTTACAGATATTTGAAGGAAAAGCATATTAAGGATGGAAAAATGGTTAATGTTTTTAACTGCAAAATAGAATCTAGTAAAATCACAAAATAAATGTACGTATTGATATTGGGGGGATCGGACAGGATAGCCCTTTAGATAATATCCACATTAAACATATTTTACAAGGAATAATTTTCTCTTTCACTATTTTACTGTACTTATATCAACTACAGCTTTTTACGGTTTGGAACGTTACGCTATTTCATCATTTTGTCTTTTTTTGTTGTGACAGTGTAACTAGTAGACTTTTTTACTCTGACAAATTGTTCTATAAGTTAAAATTTAGCACAAGTGTCCACCCTAAAAGAGGTACAAAGGCATGATTTAAGCTGTTTTTAGGTTGTCATTATTATAGTCAGCTACTTGGCTAGTACCGACAGTTACACAAGGGCCTTTCAGTGATACTATTCAATAAGACTTTTAAACTAAAGCCGAAGACAACATGACACAACTTAAAGGTTATGTTTATCCAGATGAATTCTTTCCATCACGTCCCTTTACACTGGAGAATTCATCCTCCCCAGTTTAACTAAAGATTTTTCCAACCACATCCTGCCCCGAGCCTACTTCAGGCTCACCATTAAATGAACTTAGGCTCTGTGAATGACGTGACGCTATGAGTGAGCTCATGTGCAGGTGCGTTGTTTACCTGCATCCTCCTCTCTGACGGGGTTCAGAATCACTCGGTCCAGCTGAGGGGCTTCCCAGCGAGCAAAGAGAGAGTCATCAGAGCTGATAACTCCTCGGGCGTAACGCCAAGACACCCTGCGCCGTACAAATAAACAAATGACACCATTAATCTAATGTTGAGCTCTTTGCTGGACCTACACACCTGTCCAGCTCCATTGGAAAAATGGACCAAATCTAAGCTTAAAATTGTGATATTTCATCAAAATCAATTTATTCTGTACATCTCATTTTAAAAATCGCCCAAATACAAACCAAGTTTTATGAAAGGATTTTCCACATTGCAACCGTGAGCACAAGCGACTCAGCTGCGACCGACAGTCTCGTGACAAACGATTTGGCTGATTTACAGGCTGGGTTTAGACAGAAGAGACAGGAGACAAGCAGCTAGCATAATGCAGCCGCAGAGCTTGATATGCTGACTGGGTCAAGCACACTTGAACATGAGAAGAGACTGTAACATATCTGGATCATCCTACAATACGCTCCTTAGTCCTCACCTCCAGGAGAACCTCCCCATCGTCTCCATGACTTCTCCCAGACAGTCGATCTCCACTTTCTGTCCAGAAGTCACAGTCATCGTCCTGAGTCCACACTGCCACGACTCCAGACACTTCACCTTACGGACGCGACACTTCTCCGTCACCTTTTGATTTCCAAATTGAAATGATAACAATTATTGCTGTTGTCAGCTACTTTCCCTTGTACATTTCTCTGCGTTAGATGTCTGAGGTGTCTCTGTCTCACCGTTGTTCCCCCTTTGGTTTCTTCCATCGCCGTCTTGCCGTCTTGCAAGAAGCACAAGGTTTGAGTTTTAACCCCCAGCCCACAGGTGGTGCTGCAGGGGCTGCTGTTGGTGACGACCTCCACTGGTACTTCATCCACCTCCTCCAGGTCAGTCAAGCTTAGAGGATGGAAGAGGAGGAGGACGAGGAGGTAGAACCCAACAGAGCCATGTTGCATATTGATGGTAAATCTGCAGAAAGGAAGAAACGCTTTCACATTACACAGTGCATCTTTAAGAGAAGTTAGGCCCCAGACCTAGTGTTTAACCTGCAAGACTTAATACAACTTAATTTTGTGATCCCTCAATATTTATACCAGACTGCACGACCTCAGTGGATCTTCTGACAGCTACTCACCCTCTTTTCAAAGCTGAAATCAGACAGATGCTCTGACTACAAATCCAGACTCCTGGCTCTCTTTCCCAGCTATATTTTCTTTTGAACTGAATGTTTTGTTGTGAAAATCAGAATTCCAGAAGGAAGAAACGTCATCCTTATATGTGGCAAAATGTTAAAAAGCAACACATTCAGCTGCTATAAACCTACATCTGTCCATTTTATTTTACATTTCTTTGTGTCGTTTTTATTTATTCTAACTTTGACAATCTGTCAGTGTGAAGGAAAGTGTTTTCAGCAGTTTTAAGTTATTTGAAGCTTTCTGTTCTTTGCTGAGTTGTTGGGATTTGTGTCTTGGAATTAGCTGTTAATCATGTTTTGATTTAAAAAGTCAGAAGTGAGCTGCAAGGTGGCGCAGTTGTTGCCTCGCAGCAAGAAGGTTGCCGGTTCGCGTCCCGGTGGGGGCAGCACTCTTTCTGCGTGGAGTTTGCATGTTCTCCCCGTGCAGCGTGGGTTCTCTCCGGGTTCTCCGGCTTCCTCCCACACAGTCCAAAAACATGTTGAGGTTAATTGGTGATTTTGTAATTTGTGGTGTAATTGTCCGTAGGTGTGAATGTGAGTGTGCTTGGTTGTCTGTCTCTAAGTGTGACCCTGCGATGGACTGGCGACCTGTCCAGGGTGTCCCCTGCCTTCACCCTGAGTCGGCTGGGATAGACTCCAGCCCTCATGCGACCCTAATGAGGATTAAGCGGTGTATAGATAATAGATGGATAGATGTTTAAAGCATTTACTTGTGTTGTAGAAAGGCCTTAGAACACACAGGGGAGAGTGGAGGAGGAGGGCTGTGTATTTGCAAATTCTCCCTTTTCTGTGAGATTTTTGTCCACATCAGAATTGTGTAGGAAATAAAGCCCTTTTAATAAATTTTTAGCCCCATTAGTTATTAAAGTTTTGCTGGCTCACAGTTTAGCTCTGGCAGAGAACTCTAAAGAGAGATCATGAACAAACTTGAAGTTAGCATTCCGTGCAAATCTCTGACCTTTATTTTTTTGCCTCACACAAAGCTGAATGCTGCCAAGTTGTTGTTTTTTTTCCAGATATGAACATCACCTGCAGCACTCATTACTGTTTTGTGTTACATTTCTTCCCTCCAGATCCTGTCCTTGAAAAACAGCTGCAGCAATAATATTGGTATTGGTTTTTTTTTTTAATCAGGGAAAATTTCTGACTCCCATGTCAAGCCATAGAATGTGACATGTATGAAACCTGATTATTAAGCATTTGCAGAAATGAATGGGCAGCTTGTGTTTTATTTTGGTGGTATTAAAAACTTTAAAATCAACAACTCTCTGTATTCCTCCCATGCTTTATTGGCTTGATCTTGTTGCAGCTGATATAAAAGGACAAAACATGATTAGGACCTGCAGAAAGCAAAACTGCCTTACATGCATTGATCAGTCAGTGTACTGTATATTCAGTATATGTATGCATATATAAGC
>NW_007578030.1:475023-482935 GCF_000690725.1 Stegastes partitus
TGCACCAGCAGCTAAACATAAGCAGTCTGCATCATGTCGAAGACTTCTGAACATGCATGACAGGGTGGAAGCTGCCTGTGGGTCACTCCCCCTGGTAGATCTGGGTCTCTGTCATGTTCGTCAAGTCTCCGTCCATGTGTACACATTCTATGCCTCAGATTTCCTGTTTTATTTTGAAATCACTTCACCGGTTGTTTCTGTTCCAGCTTTACTTCCTGCACCTGTCTCATCACACCTGTTCCCTGATGGCTTCCCCGCACCTGTTTCCCATCTCCCCTCATTACCTCGTATATATTACCTTGTGTGTCTCACTGTCTCGTCGCCAGTTCGTTGCACTTCACAGTGTTAATCAAGTCAAGTCATAGTCTGTTTTGATCACAACCTTGTTTCTGTTTTTTGGACTTTGCCGTCTGCCTGAAGATTTCTGGATACCTTTGCCTGAGTGACTGATCTCCCGTGTACCGAACCTTGTTTGACATTAAACCTGCCTTTTTGCCTGAACCTATTCTGAGTCCAGCATTTGTGTCCACTTGCTCTGAGAGTGAGTTCATGACAGGTCTCATCTCAGTTGTTCCACTGTAGCCACTGGTCACCCTTCATAGGGCTATGGATGGCCTGTTGCAAAAATTGCTCAGAGCTCTGGCTTCGCAGCCCCAACTAGCAAACACTGGAGCCATTTTGTCCTCTTACCAACATCACCTGTTTCACCCGGTACAGGAAAGTTCCAGGGGTTCCAGTATTGTGAATGAGCTCCAGCTGGTTTCTTCATGCCTCTCTTCCATTTTGAAGAAGTAGGTTAGATGCCACCTGTGGTTGTCCTGTTCTCATCTCCAGCAGGAGGAATGTAAGGAGAACAGTGCTACAATTTGTACATGAGTAAAAGTGTTATGTCACTGACATGTTAAACAGTCTGGCTGCAGAAAGGACAAAGGACCCACAGCATTGTTTCTTCTTGCACTGTGGACGTAGCAGCTTAAGGTCCCTACAATCTCAGGAAGGGAACGAGAGGTGTGCTCATACATATACATTGTAACAGGCATGCATGGCAACATGCTCTGTTGTTGTCTCCCTCCCACCTCTGATTCCTGAATATTTCCTGTGAGTCTCTGTTTCTTTTCTGTGCTGGATCATCCTGCACACTCTTTCACACAGTTCAGGGGACAAGACAACAATGTTAAGCATCTCAAGGCCAAGTTAGGCTACAAGATGATAAAAACTCAGGTTCCCAGGCCCTGACAAACATTACCTAGTGCAGGATCCCTGCTTTGTCACTCCCATCTCCTCCAAGCAGACGTCCAGGACCAACCGCAGCCTTTGCTCGCCACGGGTCTGACTCGACAACGATTCGTCTGTAGCTCGGCCGTCTTGTTCATCCACCATGTCGTTTGCGTTCGTTGTCACGGCGGTGCTTCTGGGCTCTTCAGTCACCATGGCTTTTGTGTTACATCAGGCTAAAGATGAACCTGCAACTTCTGCTGATGCTTCTGTTTCCCATCACAGGTCAGTATCAGACATTTTTGAACAACAAAAAAGTCTGTATGGACAGATTGTGACAATGTTTTGTCAGTATTGGCATTTATTGAAATGCATGGAACAATGAAAATGTTTTTGTAAGTCAGGGTCATTTTGTCCAACGTGTTTCTTCAACAGTTATCGATCACTCAACAGCACAAAACAAAGTCACCTTATTTTTTTTGTCTTGGTTGTGATGTAAACACAGTAAAGCTCATTTGTGTAGAAGCAATCTGTTTATATTTTAATGCAAAGCTGTATGTGATGTTCAGGTGTCAGGGTGAGTCACTGCAGTCCATCAGGAAGAGTCTCCTCAAGGCTCTCAACATTCAGACTGAGCCGCAGCTACCTGCTGGTTTTCTCAACAGTGTCAGAGAACAGTGGAGGAGAACCTTCAGCACCATTTCTAACCAAGCCGTGTACACCACAAGTAAGTGGAGTCCACAATGTATATCCAGAATGTAGATCCCAGAAAAAAAAGTCTTACAGTGTCTTCTTCCATGTCCTTCCAGTTCCAGCAGCTGATGATTACTCTGTGTCACCTGACAGTACAAACAGCACAAGCTTGACGTGCTGCTCCATGGCCTCTGAGATCTTCATGAAAGGTACGCAGCAATGCGTGTGCATGTTTATAAGCAGAATATGTTGGTACGCGCAGTTCTTTTAAGCGTGATATTTCGTTCTTATCTTTGTCAGATCTGGGTTGGGACAGCTGGGTGATCCATCCTCTGAGCCTCACCATCGTTCAGTGTGCACTCTGCAACTCTGACATGAACTCTGTGCAATGTCCATCATCCCACTCCAGTGTTCATGATGTAAAATCACATGTGTTATGATATTTCTGTTCTACACCGTGATGCAATCCTATCCAAAAAAATAAAAAATAAAAAATACAGTCTGCATTTTAAAATGTAATTTTCTTAAAACAGCACTTTTTGTCATTATTATGAATGTATTTTCTTTTTTTGTCATCCTTGTAAATGTCACTTTATCTTTGTTTTCTCTCAAATCTGGCATCCTGTCTTTAAAGAAAAGAACTTGTCTTGGAGCTCAGCCTTTTCTTCTTCAACATTTCTTACCATGTCTATCTGACTCCTCTCTTCGTCTGTCCACCGACCAGGTTCCATGTTGTCAGCCAACCTCCCAGGAAACGCTGCCCATCGTCTACATGGATCAATCCAGCACCACTGTCATTTCCTCCATGCAGCTGACCCGCAGCTGTGGCTGTGGACCCGGCAGTGTCCAGCAGCCAAACACAGAGTAGGCTCAGATCAGTTCCACAGGCCTGAATACGTGACATGATCCATATGCATTCAAAATAATCATGATGTGAAGGCCTTTCTTCTGCTTTTGTAGATTTCATCTCTATCTAAGATTCTTACTGTGTGTATTCAGCACTGACGGTGGAAACCAAAGCAGAGTCTCCCTCAGAACTCTTCTGACATTCCCATTACTCTGTTGCACCAATACAGATGTGTTGAGACGATTGTTTAAGGACAATAATTACACGTTACACGCCAACTACAATCTCTGGCATCAAGTTGTGGAAACAACAAAGTGAAGTGCAGCAACCTTTGAATGAATCTCATGAGCACAGAGCACTATTTATAGCTGCTAACTGTTACTCAGTGTTCCCTCCAAAAATGTGAGACGGTCGAGAGCCAAATTCTCTCACAAGCCAGTCCTCTTTTCTCTGATGTGTGAACGGACTTCATCCTCTTATGGAAAAGAATTTGATTTGATCTCAACAGGCAACCTGAGGTCAGTGAACTGAGCTTGTCGATGATGTACACGGTCGCTGTTTTAGGGGTCGACAGGTTTTTGTGGGAAGAGCAAGGAGAGAATTTTGTGTTCCCCAGATGAACACTTTGAACCTAAAACCTTATTATCAGTTTCTCCTGGATATGAACCACATGTGTGCTGTGATTTTTCATGAACTTCCATTTGTCATATTCTGCTTTTCTGTGTATGAATACAAAACATTTATCCTCATTTACACACTAATCTGAGTGATTTTATAAACAGCAGAAGAGTTCTTGGTTTTCCTCCTATGCCTCATAATAGATGACAGTTCTCATTTTTGATGTTTTAATTGTATTTTTTATTGTTTTTTTATTTTCTCACGTGTGTTACAAAGTTACCTCACCGCATTTTCAAGCATTTTTCACGTGTTTTTGATCAAATGCAAAATGTTCGATTATGTTTATGACACTGTTTTACCAACTTAATCATTTCTACCATTTTATTGATTTGTTGCTCTCAAATATTTGAATAAAGACGAATGACACAGACTGTTGTTTCTTCTTCAGCTGCTATTCCACTGTAAATTTTTGTATTAAGTTAACAACCTTATTTCAAAGAGCATTATATTTGATTAAAGGTTCCTTGTGCCAGCCTCACATGGGCTCCTGTCAGCCATGAAGGCTCCTGCTAAGAGGGAGGGAAATAAAAGAAATGTTGGCACTGCACTGTTGGCTGCTGGTGAGGGGAAGAGCAACACGTTGCGCACTTTAGAGCAGCCCTCGACATTTTCATTTGTGTTCGGGACGTTTATAAATCTTCTCCTGGCTGCACTGGAATCCTATCTTATGATTGTGACCTGTAAAGATTTTTATTTTTCAGTAATACTGGACAGAATGTCACCATCTATCTGTCTGTGGGTGGTTTTTGGCACGCTATTCCCACTTCTACTGGCGTTAGGGGCGGCTGAGTGTTCAGGGAAGGAGACGTTGCTGAAGTCGATTCCCAGCAGGGGGACACCACCGACGGACTGTTTGATGGAGTGCACTGGGAAGACATACGTCAGAAAGTCTCTGCTTCAGGACAATCGCAATATCCGGCTTAAAGATTCCACAGAGGGTAGGGAGCCACAACGTCACACTTTGCTGCAAAATGAAACCTCAAGCTGTGTTTTAAAAAAATAAAACCTGTGGAATCAGTTATGTTCCGTCCATCACTGCCTTCCACCTGTTTGATGTTGCACTTCTAATTAACTAGTTTCTCTTCCCAGGAGACCTCGGGGAACACTGTTGGTCCACTGGGCTCCAGTGCAACATTGGAGAGAGCTTACTGCGTGCCTATGTTGTGCTGCCTGTGGATATATCTGCAGCTGGACATGAGCAGCTAGAAGTAAAATCCACGGTCCCCACTGCCAGCACTCTGCACGTACATGACAGCCCGACCACGATAGAAGAGAGCTGCGGCCTCCGTTATGACGTCACGCAACACTTTGGCACGCAGAATGCAGGGACGTCGTTCTGCATACAGGTTGTCACCCGGGAGGACGAACTCCTTCGGTGTCCTCCCTTTCTGGTCACTTTCTGGCAGAGAAATCTAAACCAATCCAACCAACAAGGTGGTGGGTGAAGAATCAGTGGGAGAAGAAACGTTCAGATCTTTAATTTAGGGGGAAAAAAGTATTAACAACAAAATAGAAGTCCTGCATTGAAATGTTGCGTAAGTAAAACTATGTAAACTGTACTATAAGTATTACAGGCTAAACTACTGAATGCAGAAAAATGCACTTCTGGTTCTTATATCACATAAACAAGATCATTAGATTATTATTATTTATATATTAATGTACAAGCAGGAGTTATTTGCTCTAGTTGGTTACAGCGAAGCTTATTTTGACAGTTTTATAAAAGCCTGACGATGATTCTCGTTACAGATTTTTATGTTTTTGATTAACTGATTGATCAATGGAGAGAAGTAGCCATAGCCCAATGCAAAATCTTTACTTCTTTCACTCAGTTGTCCAAATCATCAGTCTAAGAAGCTGGAAAAAAAGAATTGCATTTCCATTTTTACATTAAAACTGACTTAAACTATCTTTTTTCATTTCCTCTTGGGGAGTTTGTTTTATGACAAGCATCACATTTGATAAGTTTTCCATATATTTTATATTTTAAAATCTTAATTTGTAAAGCTACTAGTAATAAAAGCTGTCAGATTCATGTCCTGAAGAAAAAATAAATAAATAAATACATGTGTACATAACCTATCTATTTCCTGTAGTGGACCAGAAGTAAAAATTAATTAATAAATTAAATTAATTTTTTTTTAAAGCATTGTAAAGTGGAAATACTCAAGTCCAAGAACTTTTCAGAACCAACATAACCATGGTGTTACTGATGAGATCAGCAAAGATAGATTCAAGTAATTTCTGTGCATTTGTAAAACAGATTTGGATTCATTCTTCACCCCTCCTGCCTCTCAGATTACCTGAGTGAACAGACGGCGGTTCTGAATGCTTCCAGGTTTCACAAAGCAAATTCACTTGTTGTTTATCTGCCATTCTGACAAAATGCATTTGTTGACTTTCCACAGTTGTCAGTCAAGCTACAATATATGTGTGTGTGTGTGTGTGTGTGTGTGTGTGTGCACTAGATACTCGACATGACTTCCTGTACAGATTTCTAATCCTAAACCTACCAAGTTACTCACTTACAGGATCTTGTCAACGTTGTGTATCACTTTGTTTGTTAACATGAATTTTCTCATGAGTTGCTTTTCTGTTGCTGTATGAAGTAAATCATCTCTTTTGCTTTGTTTCCTGCTTTAATCGTGACGGTCTTTGATAATTTTTGAGCATTAAGTGGACGCTTTGCATTTGTTGAGAGCTCTGCTGGATTTACAGCAAGAATGAGTCAAACTTCTCTGTTAAATCATGAATGTTCTGTCGTTAACGTCATGTTGTAATGTCGACGGTTATAAATGTTTATGGTCATATTAAAACCTTGAATTTTTCTTTTATGGCCATGCGTATATTGTCCTTGATATGAAATAACTCGTAGCTGACAAATGTAAGAGTGATGTTTAAACTAGTCACTAAGTCTAAAATATGAATAATAATATAAATCTCATTCTTAATTTTTAAACTTGTTGGGGATGTTTTTAGCTTAATTTTAGTTGTTTTTAAATGCATTATTTCAATGGCATGAAACTGGATGATATACTTGTAACCATACATAGAACTTGTAAAGGATAAATCATCTTCTTATCACAATTCATTGCAACAACCTCGTAAGCATCCATTTTTAGATTTGGTGCTCCACCTAAACTGTACAAGTGTTTCTGGAAGTATTCTACCACGATGCTTTATGTGGAGTGAGCATCCTACATGTTTGTCCCTTTTAGATCCACTGTGTGGCATTTCGGCATGTTATCAAGTTTTCATCATTGGGCCCCCAAAAAATTCACCGTCACTGGTTGTGTGGTGAAAATGAACTGCATTGTTTCCAGTTACTACACAACAAACCACATAGAGCCACTTGCTGGCTGAACTGTGGAGAACGATGCCTGAGCTTTTTTACCACCAGATGGTAGGCTTGTTGCAGAGCTAAAAAAGAGAAAAAGAAAAATTGAGCGTCCAATTCAAAACCAATTGCAAGTTGTGTTCTTCAGCAGTTGAGAAATGCAGATATCATACAACTAATCATCTTTGGTGAATAACTGCCATCGATAGAAGCTAAAACTTATCAGATTTAAACCCCAGACAGGCTCAGTATCGTGCCATTCTGACTGTGTTGAGTTCTACACAACTTGAGTCATAAGTTAGCAGCCAGGAGACGATTTATAGAAGTCCTGAACACAAATGAAGAGTAACTGAAAATGCTGAGGGTTGCCTTAAAGTGCACAATGAGTTGCTCTTCCCCTCAGCAGCTGCTTTTGTAGAATACAGGAACATTAGTGTGGGACCCAAAACAAGAGGGAGGCAGGTTGAAAGGAAGAACAGGTTTATTTGGGAATCCAGGGGAGTGAGAGGGGCACCAGGAGGCAGGTGAGGGATCCAGGGTCGTAGCAGGAAAAACCAGGGTTAAGGGTGGTGTCTCGTGTTGGTGCTCGTGAGGGTAGAGGTGAAGTCCGTGTGGTCGGAGTGCAGGCTGGTGTGGGAAACCTGAATGGCTGGATGCGGAGGAGACACTGGAGGAACAGGGAGGAACTCAGGTTACTCGTGAGCTCGAGAATAATCCCAAAGAGGAAACTTAGTTAAGACAACTAAGTGGCCTGAATGTACCACGCGTGGGGTAGACGGTGGCTTTATCCAGCCCGCTGATTATGATGATGAGCAGCAGCTGTGCCAGTGTGGGAGCTTCCTCCTCCAAATCAGCCCCGCCCTGCCTGAAACTCAGGAGACAAACAAAAAAACACAATCACAGAAAAAAACAAAAACACATTGAACATGTCCACATCACCACACAGTGCCTTCATCTGCTATTTCCCTCCCTTTGAAATATGTTTATGAACTTCATCCATTTAAGGTGGAATAGCAACTGAACAAGAAGTCTATTTTATTCATCTTTATTCAAAATATTGTGAGCAAGAAATCAGTTAAATGGTAGAAATGAGAACTGTCATCTATTATGAGGCATAGGAGAAAAACCAAGAACTCTTCTGC
>NW_007578030.1:489019-541926 GCF_000690725.1 Stegastes partitus
TATTTTTTTAACTGAAGGTTTGCATAAAGATGTAACAAATGAATAAATTCATCTAATTGTATGCAGAATTTTCATAAGATTGCAGAAACTTACTAACAGAACAGTTTTATAGTTATTTTTCTTCACATCTGAGAAAATCATATTATCTCCTCGACTAACTCTGACTTAATTTTTGAACATTTTCCACGTCACCTACACTATGTGTCAGTCCTGTCAGTTTGTGGATAAGCATTTTTATTTATTCTTTTAGCAGTTTGAAGATTAAAGGGCTAAAGAGGCTGTTCGTTGCTGTGCTATCATCAATTATATCATAGAAAATTGCTGTTAACCATGTATTGATTTAAAGTGAGAATGAATTTACCAAAGCAATATTCCTCCCCATAAATGAACACCAACCTGTTGCATGTGCATGGTGTTGCAATTTCCAACATGGCCACCAGATGTCAGACAAACACAGGAGAGACACAGTGCTGGACTTTATTTTACCCTTCAGTTTTGTGACTATAGTGTAGATTTAGAACTTAATTTTCAAAAATCCATCAGTCACACTTTCTGTTGTAGTGGTGAGTCATCTTGCAGCAAACAGTCAACTGATGCATCATCCTGATAAACAGAAAAAAAATGACAATATGAGTAGTTAGAGGGGCAGTTTTTATTTTTTTTTGCATTTTAAATTAGAAAAAAATTATTGAACAAAATAATAAGGATTATGTAGGAAAGAGCATTGTTTTAATGATTCCATGATTTTCTATCAGTGCCCACTAGAGGGCAGGAGGAATCTTTCTACTGTGACAGCAGTTTGATCTGGTTTAGCTGGGTCACATTTGGTCCTTGTTTGCGATTGATTAGATTTGTTGCTTCAAATTTCTTTTCTTATTTTATTACTTCTTGGGGAAAAGAATACATTTCTTTAAATAAAACTTCTAGTGACCATTTAAAGCCATCTTCCTGGTGAGGACAATTTTAAAGCACCCTGAACATTAGTTTTGTTCTAGGATGTTGCTCAGGTCGACATCCCTCATGAGCAGAGACTGTATGCAAAGATGGGCAAACCCTCCATGATGTCGCCCACAGGTTTCCTGAAGGACGTTCTTGAAGCTCAGTGTGGTGGGTCCAGCTGTCACCGTCTTGTTTGACTCCTTCTACCGGTAATCCAAACATGAACAAAGAGTTGGAGCAAAGTGAAGCTGCTTTGGGCCATTTGAAATGTCTCTGGTCCTGGACTGTCTGGTGACAGAACCCACCTGTCACTCCAGTGGCCCTAATCATACTTAACTTTAAGCCTTATAACAATTTAAAGATGAGTTATATTCATTGCAGAAAATTCAATGCAGAGACCAAAGTCGTTGTTAGTACCGGGCTGTGAACATGTTTATTTCTGCTGTAAAGCTGGACATTTTGACTTGGAGGTATCTGAGGCTTGAATCACTTTTGGATCCAGCCTCCAGTGGCTATTCAAGGAACTGCAGTTTCTGGCATTTCTACAGTGACTTGACTTTGGAGGTTGCTCCTTGAACTTGAACCCTACCAGGGGAGAAAAATAAATAAATAAGTTTAAAAAAAAAAAAAAACCTTGCATGTTAGGCCAAAGCAAAGGTTTTGATACAGTTTGTATGTTAAAAATTGGCCGGCTTGGCTAAGTTATTTTTATATCCCGAATGATGCCGCAACTGATACTGGGAAGAGAACCAAGACATGGAATCATACCAACAGGAAAACATTCACAAAGAGATGATGACTCAGCACAGGTGGGGGTTTGAAACCTCTCCAGTATCTAATAACACTGGCCTAGTTGGCAAACCAGTCAAACTCACAATGTAGTCAACACCACATGCTTTGGTTTGCGTGTGCATATGTGAGTACCGCCAAGAACAGAGAAATGTACAAGATGATGCGGAGGTGGGATGGGACGAAGGACAACAAGGAGTGAGGTGGAGCCGGAAGACGGTGGAGGAAGATAAACAGATGGACGAGAAGTGGTGGTGAACAAGAGGCCACTGCATAGGAACAGGAACTATATCCGTGCTAAAAGATTCCACAGTTCATCATTTACTTCCAGGGACAATAGTCAGTGACTGTCACAGTCCTTGGTGGCTTTGTACATTACTTCTTGGCAGTGAACCCTTCTCGGCCTCATCCACACATGTACATTGATTTTTGCAGCCTCCTGACAAGGACTGGCTTCTGTGTACTTTTCAAATCCTGCCTGCATCTCAAGTTTTTCAATCCCATGCTTCAATCAATTATTACAACTGATTCTAGATGTTCACCTAACCTGTCAGCTGTGATTTAACGTGAGCAGCCTCTCATTGTCTTGTTTCTTGTGCGTTTCATTCTGTACTACTTGCTCGTAGAGACGTATTAGTCAAGTCTGTTTGCCCCTAATCAGATCCCTAATACTCACCGTCTGCCGATAACGCACACTTTACTTATTGTAGATTAGCTGTAGTACCTGGTTCTGCCACCAAGGGAAGCCTCTTCCTGTTGAATACATTTGTAACCAGGGATGGGGAGGTCCCCGTTAGCAAGCGGAGAGTACTGTTGGGGTTCGGCTAATAAAGGGGTACCGTGATAAAGTCTTCTGTGACGCTTAATGACATCTGGCCAGCGCACATCTATTAGGCAAAGATAGAGTCAGCTGGGACAGAACCATGACTTATAATGGCAATACCAGCATGTTTCCATGTCCAAGGACATGTGGCCAGTGTATTCTATTTTTAAAGTAATTTTTTTGGCCATTTTGGCTTTATTGTATAAGGACGGCCGAGAGAGAGAGACAGGAAAGTGAGGAAGAAGAGTGGGGGAAGGAATTGCAGCAAAGGTCCATGAGCGGGATTCAAATCCATGGCCTCTGCGCTGGGGACTATAGTCCCTGTGCATGAGTCGCCAGCTCAACCAGTTGAGCTATACTGGCAGCCCCAGTGTATTCTATTTGAAATATAAATTGGTCAAATATATATTGAGAATTCTGTATCAATTAAGAACATTTAAAATTCACAACTATGTAGAGATGGACATCAGAAAGTTGTGATCCTGTTGCCCTTCAAGGGGCAAATAATAAAGTCAAAGCTGAAGTTGAAGTCTTTATTATGAAATCCTAAGAAACCTAACATCGTGATCAGGACATCCCTACTTGCCATTAATTTACCATTCTATGTAACTGTTGGCTGGTGGTTATATGTTGTCTCTGTATTGTTTCTGTAGTTCTTCTTTATTTTCATGAGGGGAGATGGGAAACAGGTGAGGGAAAGCCATCAGGCAGCAGGTGTGATGAGACGGGTGCGGGAAGTAAATCTCGGACAGAGACAACTGCTTAGTGATTACAAATTAAAACAGGAAAGACATAAAATGTACACACATAAAACAGAACCTTGACAGACATGACACTCGGTTAATCTGCTACATCATAATAGTAACCGATGCTGCTAAGTTAACCTGCTCTGAAGTCGGCTCTGTTCAAGGTTTTGCAAGGAGAGAAAATTATATAACCTACTCGAAAATGTAAAAAGTAAAATATCTATACTCTGTAGTGTGACTATTTTTTTCCTCAGATTCTTAGTTCTCTCTGCTTCTACTCATGGTTGTGCTGTTTTCATAGCAGTGCAGGAGTTCAGTGAAAAATGAGTCCACAATGAGCAAAACTGTGACAAGAGCAGCAGATTAAATCATTCTTAACAGATTCCAACTTTTTTTTGTTTGTAATATTACAGGAGCTCTGATTCTCCACCAGACTAAACACCAAAATCTCCACACAGTGTGAAGCTCTGTTACTGCTGATATGGCTGAAATGTTACGAGCCAATCACAGCCTACTTTGAAACTAAGTCGACAGCTGTTTGAGGAGTCCAAGTGAAATCCAGAGATGGTTGAAGGTGGTGCAATAGCGACACCTTTCAGATCATATGTCTGAGTTTGCAGAGATTCAGGACGGGTTCCTGTTGCATGAAGGTGTGGTTTATGAACTATGATGTGTTGCGACACCCCTACAGGAAGCAAAACTTAGCTGCTCAGCTACACACAGAGACAGTCAGCAGCGTTTGGAGAGTTATGGTTAACAAAACATACCTCAAGTTTAGACTTGACGGGGAAAAGTGAAACATGGCTAACTGAGTAGTCGTTCTGGGGCTGAGGCAGAGAGCTTTATATTTATGGGTGCGCTGATTTAAGCTTTGAAGGCTGGAAACCATTTGGAATGCAAACAAAGTCTGTCTGTCTCATAAATTCTATTTCCTCATATGAAGCTTGAACTTTGAGCCGTTGGCAGTGTTTCACACTGAGGTTTCTCTGTCTGACGGAGAAGAGCAATGACGGAGCATGTGATGAAAATACTGATAATTGGTGATGGGAAAGTGGGGAAGTCTTCCTTCGTACAACGCTATGTCAACGGGAAGTTCAACAGTACGTACAAGACGACAGTGGGAGGTATGGCTGCTTTAATTTATCATGTTCTTTGAAAAAATGTGCAGGATCCTAGTTGCATTGTGGAAGCGAAGTTCCCTTTGTGAAGACTTGATTTAATGTTGGGGTGCGGATCAGGTGGTAGAGTAAGTCTCCAAGAGTTCAATGGAAGTCAATGTAATGAATATAAAGTGATGAAAGCAGAGCTCTGAGTGTATTGTGAGACTTTATTATTGTAACATGAAAACTGTTCACTGTTGTTTCAGGCTGTTAGAACACGACAACATGACAGCGAAGTTCTCTGATGTCTTTGGCCCAAAAAAAACTTCCCTTTTAAAATTACTTTCACTAGATCACAGTTTACATTAAATACACCATGAGAATTTTATAGCCACAGGGTTTTATGGCTGGTAATGTTGATCTATTCCCTACTTTAGTCCAAATATCTGAATATCTATTGCATGGATTGTAATTAAATTTTGTACAAACATTCGGGCTCTCCATTGGATGGACAGAAATTACCGTGATACCCCAGAAATTTGAGAGACACATTTTAGTGCAGACATTCATCAGTCCCAAATATTGTGTCCCATTAACTTTGATCTATCTGCCTTTTCCTGAAATGCCACCATGAGGTTGACATGTTGGGTTTTCTGTGAGATTTTATTATGACTTTTACATGGATTGCAGCCACAAACTATGTTCCCTATGAGGTGAACTGCGATCCCTTTACCTTCCATCCAGTGCCATCATCATGTCAATATTTCTGTTTGTCCCCCACTTTGGTTGAAGACCAAGTACCTGCCAAAATGAGGTTCCACTGTGTTTAAGCACAGCATTACATAGCTGCTTTTTCTTGTTTCTTTTTTTTTGTATTGAAAAAAAGTGCTGCTGGGCTGTAGAATGTCGAATTTATGGACTTTGTGTACAATCTGAATAATTAGGAATAGAATTACATGAGCTTTGTCTCGTGATTAATTCCAAAAATGTAAAATACACGATGCACAAATTCTGTTAAAACAACTGTCAACATACAAATATTTCTTAGAGAGTATGTGGACCTAAAAGTAAAACACATAGTCATGTTAAAACATGCACAATCCATTTACTGATACTATTATACTAAGCCAACAGTTATTGCATGTCAGTAGTGCTCCATGGACCCTTTGACCGAGAAGAGCAACTAGAAGAGCTCTTCTCTTCGAGGAGGCTGTAATGTGGGGAATTTTTCTTCTCATATTTGGAGTATTCTGTACAAAATTAGATTTGTCTTCTCTGTGGTGTCTTTTTCCTTATTTCTCACTCATCTCTTTCTATGTCTCTAATATGTATTTTTTAATTTAGCGGATTTTTCTGTGAAAGTGCTCCAGTGGTCGGATAAAGAAAAAGTCAGACTGCATCTGTGGGATATCGCAGGTACAAAACATTTTTAGTCGTTGAATACATGAATAGATAAATGGATGGTGCTATGAGGTTTGTATCCTCCCTTCAGGCCAGGAGCGTTTCATATCCATGACCAGGGCCTATTACAAAGGCGCGCTGGGCTGTGTGGTGATGTTTGACGTCACCAGTTCATCCAGCTTCCTCAGGTGTCTCCATTGGAAACAGGACCTGGACAACAAGGCCATGCTGCCCAACGGAGACTCTATCCCCTGTATCCTGCTGGCCAACAAGGTGATTCAGTGCATTTAACTAATGAATGATACACCATAAAAACCCCTCAGGCAGCGTATTTATAAATGAGCAATGTTCCACTTGTTTGGGTGATTGCTTGATGAACTCTTTAGGCTTTTATTTGATTAGATTGCTGCAGTGTTATAAACAGCAGGTTAGACTTGCATGTCTGTAATAGTTTCTATGAATATCTTAACACAACGTTGTTGCAGGGAAAATATCAAACGAACAACCTTCGGAGCTGAAGTATAAGACAGAAAAATTAAAAACAAAAAACACCAAAAACTGCATTGAATGAGTCACCATATGTTTAGTAAATGTCTTACTGCGTCATCCCCCTACCTGTTTCCGTGCAGTGTGACCTGTCCCAGTGGGTCGTGTCAACAGACAGCATCAACAAGTTCAGTCAGGCCAACGGCTTCATCGCTTGGATGGTGACTTCAGTCAAGGACAACAAGAACATTGAAGAAGCTATGAGGTAAGAGAAGACGAGATCAAATATCAGGTGCGGGCTCTGATCAGCCAAAGAATTTATTTTAAGGTGAAAGTATGCAAGCAGAAATAAGAGTTGGATGTAATAAATGGCAAAAAAAAAAAAGAAAGGTAGATAGAAACCGGTTCTATCACACGGGGCCATAAGATAAGAAGAATAATCGATGAAAGCTCAAATGTCCAGTCATTTAGTTTTGAGACCATTTAATTACATTTTACATGCAATATCATTGAGAACATGTAAACATAAAAGTAGCTGATGTTAGATGCTATAAAAGCAAGAAATCTGACACTAAACTTCTGATGAAGCTGCAAAGAGTCACCTTGAAGTGCTAACCAACTAACCCGCAATCATTCCAGTTACCAACCAACCAATTTCCACACAGTGAAACTGAAAATGTTGGGAATCTGAAGAGTCTTAAGGAAGGGCTAACTACAGCTGAGAATCAGTTCACTTTAGCTCGATGTGAGCCAGTGTCAGGCCTCAGAACTGGTCCAAGTCCTTCGTGGTGATTCTGGTGGGCCATTTATCAGGAGTCCACTGACCAGATGTGCTACATTAAGCCTGCTGGGCTCAACAATTTCCCTGAGGTTTCCACCAAGGGGATCAATAAAGTTCTATTCTATTCTATTCTATTCTCACTGTCACTCAACCATCATGTGGTCAGAAAGACTGTTAACTACCAGGTAGAGGCTGTTAAATGGGAAAGTTATTTATCTGGACTTGCCGACCTGTGGTGTGACAACCAGTGTAGACAAGCAGCTCTACACCAGTGTTTAGGAAACGCTGTCTTTCTCAAAACATCTAAAATATTCTATGGTAGATGAAAGGCTCTCTGATTCACTTGTGGCATCTCAGGGTGTTATTTTTGTATGAGTACAGATTTCAGAGTGCAGTTTGGGATGTTCTTGAAAGTTGTCAGCGCATCCTACACACCGCTAACGTTGCTAAATCTGTGGTGTTTCAGGAGGTTGGTGGAGGAGATTCTGTCAGTTCAGTCCAGTCTGGACCCACTGCAGCCCAGTTCTGGAGGCCGCGTTCATCCTCGACTGGACTCGGAGCTTAACAGCAGCACAGGAACAAGATGCTGCTGAAACTCTGCTTGTTCAGTAAAACAGTCAAATCTGGGGTGTAATAGTTCTACAACTCTAAAGTGTTTTTTGTTTTTGTTTTTGTTTTTGTTCTTTTTGATTGAATGACCACAATAGTAATTTCATCTTAAATAGAGACTTTATAGAGACCACTTTATAAATAGACACTATAACTGAAGTATCGACATCACACACTAAAAGGACGACTTATAGTAAGAAATTGAGATGACTGATGTTTGTTTTTGTTGTTTAATTTTTGATGTTGGTGTGTAACAGTGGTGGAGAAATAATTTACATTCTTCACTTAAGTAAAACCACGACAGTAAAATGCTCTGTGATGAATAAAAGTCCTGCACTGGCAATGTTAAGAAAAAGTATGTATGTATATATGTATGTCAAAGTACAAAAAGTAAAAATACTTTATTCAGAACTATGGTCCTTGTGACTGAATATTGATATATATTATATCAGTAGATTATTTCTACTCACACATTAATGTATAGATAGAACCATACTGTATTATTTGTGGAGGCGGAGCTCATTTTAAACTATTTGTTATCCAACTGCAACTAATTGTTATTTTCATAACAGATTATTCTGCTGACTTTCTCCACACTCTAAAAACATAAATCTGTAAAATATATTGGCAGCTCATTGCCCAGACTGTCTCCTGCAATCTCATAAAAATGGAAATTTTCAGTTAATTAACAGTGTATCTTAGCTATAAAATGTTTTTAAAGATTAAAAATAAAAATTAAAAAAAAAACAGACATTTTCTGTATTTTAACAGTGATCCATAGTAAAAACATTTTCTACATGTTAATGGTAATAATAATAATAATAATAGTAATAATCAACCTGTCCAGGGTGTCCCCTGCCTTCGCCCTAAGTCAGCTGGGATAGGCTCCAGCTCCCCTGCGACCCTAGTGAGGATTAAGTGGTGTATAGATAATGGATGGATGGATAATAATAATAACTTTATGTGTATGTCACCTTTCAAAACACAGTTACAAAGTGCTTTAGAGTAAAAACAAATAAGATAAAACAATTAAAAATTTAAAAAAAAAAAAAAAGAGCCCATAAGAAAAAAAATGTTTAAAAAAATGACGTAGTTAAGAAAAGGCCATACGGTAAAAGTGAGTTTTGAGAAGAAATTTAGGAGGACACTGAGTTTTCCTGCCTCAGATCCTCATGCAGGGTGTTCCAGACTTTGGGGGGCCCTAACTAGTTGGTTTAGTTAAAAAAAAAAAAAAAAAAAAAACATTTTAGAAGTTGTTCAAATGCTTTGTGTGCACACATCTGAATTTGTAAAGTAACTACAGCTACCAGATAAACAAACTGAAGTAAAAAAACTGTTTTCCTCTGACAAGCAGTGAAGAAGAAGCAGAAAGTGGCATGAATCAGTTACATTCAACCACTGGTTTGTAATCTGTGCTTTAGTGGCCAAATAAAGTCTAATAACCACAATGATTATGGAGAGCTTATACATTCATTAACAACTACAGCCTACAGCTTCAACAGACTGCTATCATTTGGGTGATAACGAGGCGGTCAGAGAGGAGAAAGAGGCATGAAGGGGAACAGAAGGAGCACAGGGAAGGCGTCTGTGTGATTGCTAAAGGGAAGGCCTCTCGGCGAGAGAACGAGGTGTGGAGCGTGCTCAGTACAGCCGCCAAGTCATCTCCTCCAACACACTGAGTCAGTCGGACACATGGCGTCCCCATGCTCACAACGAGGGCTGCGTTAGTGTGTGCCAGTGAGGCAAATGGTGAGTAGGTGCTGCTGAGTGTGTTTGTCACATGGATATGCATGTGCCTAGAGTTCTTTTCAGACTCGCAATCCTTAAGATTTCTGGCTTTGTCAAACCGTGTGACAGCTTTGTCTCCGTCAGACGCAAGCGGCTTTTGTGTGGATGATGAAGACGTCAAAAAGCCGATGCATGTCAGAGATTCTGCTTTTGGTTTGGATAAGTTCTTCTCATTGCTTAATTTGGATATATTGGTCAGATGAGCTGTTTTTTTTGAGTGTTGACTTTACTTCTAAATCAGCAGATTCTAGTGTGAACTGGACCTGCAGGCACAAAAGAGCAAAACCCACATCACACCCAAGCACACTGGAAGTAAACATGGAATGGACTTTACAGTTTAATTTGCAAGTTTATGTGCAAGTGCCAAATTATGTTTCAATCAATTACAATACCATCCCTCAAGACTTATACACTTATACCTCACCGTCCCTCTGCTGCTGCTGCTGCTGCTGTCCTCACCAGGTGACTCCTGCCAACGTCCGAACTGTGAGAAACGATGATGTAAAATTCACATGGATTCTGAGGTTGGATTGCAACTCTGAGCCTTCAGTCCACACGGGGAAGTGACCTAAATCAGACATGAAAAGATTCCATGTGATTTGTGCAGTTCACATTGTTATGAAAGACTTGTTATGAGTCACATATGAGTGAAGGGGGAAAAAAAGTGATTTGGAGCACTTTTACTCGCATCATGAAAGTCGTCTTTTCATCTCGATGTCCAGTGTTTTACTCCCGAATGTCTGAATGTGTTTGATTGATGAACAATTTAAGAACACAGAAGAAAATGATTCAGGGGACTCATTACCACAAATTTCATTAAATTGATGTTGCAAGGCACATTTTATTTTTATTTTAATGATTGAGGGAAACCTTTTTGGTTACAACCATGTTTTTGAAGAGTTGTGTTGACAATAATGTTGGTAATTAAACATATTTAATGTTGTGTGTAATTGAAATGTCTGTGGTAAATGATTTAAAACAAAGTTAGTTGTGGTATTTAAATGAAATTTAAGTTAAAGATTTCAGCTCCCTAAAAAAAGTAAAAGGTTGTGTTTATCGTACCAATTATTAACCAACTGGTAGTTTAGAATACTTCTAATGCAAATTGTTGTGTTACTTTTTGTTGTTGTTTTTAGCCTATGCATTTGTGTTTAGTTATTCCTTTAATCATCGTTGTCTCCACTGCATCCATTAAAGCAGTGTGTCCTACCTACCCTTCCTCTACTTAGAAGATGTAGCCACCCCATTTCAAACAAATTCCAAATTGAATTTACTCCATATAAGTGCCAGTGTTTCCGATATATTATCAGTTTGTCTATCAGTGAGGCTGAAAGCATACAGTTGCCATGGCGTCACTGACATATAAAGGGTCGCTTGCAGTGGGGGTTGGAACAAAATTGTATTCCAACCCGCCTGTTGGATTTCTTGTGTGCCGCGGTGGTATTTTGAGCTCCGTGTGACGCTGAAGAAAAGGTCAGAGTGACTGAGCACATTTGGATCTATCTTGTGAGAAATATGGATATTCATGAAAAGAGAAATGTTAATCAGATGACCGGGAACGCCTCCAACAACTCATTTACATGGTTATGCGCATCTATCGATTGTTGAAGCATAATAATTATTTTGTCTGAATCATTGTTTTTGGTCCTCTAAAGGTCTCTAAAGTGCTAAGGTCTAACAAGTTGATATTTTACAGATGAGCTAGGAATGACTTCTCCTCAGAATGATTTGATTTTGGGGTCAATCAGTGCAAAAATAGCTCCACTAGAAGTCGAAGGTCACTTTTTTTTTAATTGCTGTATATCTTCAAAAGGGTGGAAGGTAGATTTGTGGTATTTGGTGTAGACAAGCAACCATGTCGGGACTTTGCATTGGTGATGTTACATTTGACCGTGGATGATATTTTAGGGCCGAACTCAAGGTAATAAAGGTTGGCTGTACTGTAACTTGAAAACGTGCAAGATAGAAACATTGAAATTTTGTATTTTGTATTGGAAAGCATATATAGGCTCTTTGGGGATGGAATATTTGACCTTGGATGATGTTTTAAGGTCTAACTCAAGGCCAAATGACAATTTTGCCCAGTAAACCATTATTCCTTCCAACTTACCACAGAATGGGTGTTTTTGTTCACTAATCGTGGTTGGCTGGTTGTCCGAGATAAAATGGATACTATCCATGTATACATAAACCAAAATGGAAATATCAACATTTTTTTTACCTTGAGTTTGACTTTGAAATATCACCCAAAGTCAAATGTCACATCTCCAGTGGGAAGCCTATATATGGTATCCGATACAAACAATGTCTCTATCTTGCACCGTTATCACGTTACAGTGCAGTCAAAATTTATGACTTATGAAATATCACAGCATTGTTGCCTCGCAGCAAGAAGGTTGCCAGTTCGCGTCCCAGTGGGGGCACCGGAATCTTTCTCCATGGAGTTTGTATGGTCTCCCGGTGCAGCGTGGGTTCTCTCCGGGTTCTCCGGCTTCCTCCCACAAGTTCCAAAAACATGTTGAGGTTAATTGGTGATTCTAAATTGTCCGTAGGTGTGAATGTGAGTGTGCTTGGTTGTCTGTCTCTAAGTGTACCCTACTGAGGATTAAGCGGTGTATAGATAATGGATGGATGGATGGATGGATGGATGAAATATCACCCAAGGTCAAATGTAACATCACCAACGGAGAGACCCAACATGGTTGCTTATCTATTTCCACCCTTTTGAAGGTATACATCATTTTTTGAATAAGTGACCTTTGACCTCGAGCGGAGCTAATTTTGCACTGATTGACCCCAAAATGTGATTATTATTTAGGAGTGACCATTATCTTTGTTCATCTACAAAATATTAACTTTTCAGACTTTCGCATTCGAGCCAGAGGCTGTTCACACAGATGGGAGCAGCAACTATAACATGTAATGTGTACATGGATAGGACCCATTTCACCGTGGATAAAGAGCCACCCATGATAAGTGAAGAAAACACCTGTTTTGTGGTAAGCTGGATGGAATAATCGTTTACTGGGGCTCAGTGTAACCACGGTCAGCAGGGACGACTGTATCCCTCTAGTTTATAATTATTTCTGTTGCTCAAAATATGAATGAGAAATCAGAGGAAAGTAGCTGCTGCTGCTGCCTTCTGATTTCAGCACCATGGAAGCTTAGGTTTGTTTTTCTGTTTTGTTTTACAGCAGTTTTGAAGTTAAAATTCATAGATTTTTTTTTCCTGATCTTTGTGTGAATGAGAGGGAAGCTTATGAAAGTGTGCCATGCATGTTAGTACTTTTATGAATAAACCGCCCTCGTGCATGAATCATGCATCTATAATATTCTAATTTTGCACTTGATCTATGGGGATGATGATAACGATGATGATACAGAAAAACAGAAATGCATGGCAAAGATGTCATACTGTCAGTATATATGACATCCTCATGTATTTTAACAAATCATAGCATCAGAGGCGTTTGTGTCATATTAAGAGGAGCAAATTGACAAATTTGACAAAACTGGTAGGGCTCTCTTGTGTACAAATCTCAAACATGCCACCAGAAAGCTGCATGTGGAATATTTAACAATGACTTTTTATTTGGAAAAACTGCACATTTTAAATCAGCAAAGAAACACCTCAAAATCCAGTTATTTTGTTTGCAGAAATGAGCTCCACTCAGGTCAAAGACAAAAGACAAGATCATATTGCTACTGTTTTAGCCTCATCAGTCAGTTTTAGAATTTATTTTCACCTGTAAGGCACCGCTACACTGCTGAAGCCAGAGTGCAGCCTCCGATCCTCAGGCTGTTCTCCGCTCGTTTGTTCCTGCAGTGGGCATTTGACAAAACCCCGCTTGAGCTGTGTAGCGTGTGTGTTTGCACTTCGGCATGGATTTTTCTATCTCTGTATCTGTTGGGTTCTATTCTTGTCAACGAGTTGGAGGAAGAAAGGCAGAAGCTCCGAGCTCTGAGTCAGGCGCTCAGTACAATCCCCGGAAAACCCTCAAACGTTGGACAGATGGAGACACTGTCAAAGTGTCCATTTGTCAGCGGTTAGCAATTACCACACATATGTCAGCATTCCTCAGTCATCATATATCATGATGGATCATAGATCATCATAGATTCGGGGAATTCGCTCCACAAATGAAAGGATTTTTAATTACCTGAAAACTGTCCAGACATGTTAAGATACGGGAGATGATCTGAAGTCCTGAAGTCAAACTCAATAAAGAGTAAGTTGTCAAGCCAAGTGATCAAGTTACCACAAGTTGTTTTTAGTTGTAAATTAAGTAACACAAAATTCAAAGTTTAAATGACACACAACATTCAGTTGAAGCAATTATTAACATGATCATATCAACCCAATCTGTCAAAATAATGCTTGAATGGCGAGTGTGCGTAAGCATAGTTTACGGGTTCAAGGCTCATACAAGGACACTTCAGTGGGGTCTCTTAGCTGCTAATGGACACATTTGCATTTGAAAAAAAAAAACAATCTGCATATTTTCTGTACTGGAACCTTTTTAGAGATGAAAATTCAGATTTTCTACTTTCTTAGACACAGTAGTTGCCTTCAGGTATAAACTGCTTTAATTTGGGCTGTCAGTATTCATTCAATTTCAAACCGTTTGTCCAACTTGATACCAAATAATGAAAATAAAGCTTTCAAAATCTATCTTTTTTTTTCTGCGTCACAGCTTCCTGGTATTTTTTTAGGCATGTCTGTGGCCCAGGTGGTGGAGAGTTTTTGCAATTATCATTCATTCATGATTCTGTGAAAGGGAACGGAGCATCGCCGGCCTGCACAAAGGGCCATGAAGTGTCCTTACTGATGCAGCAAACATCTGTTGCGCTCCTTGTACTTCAAATGGAGGTTTTCAGCCCCTGTTAGTAGATCCATTTGTGCATGTGCTGCTGTGGTTCATATCTCTAGCCTCTGGATAATAAACAGCTAAGGGGATGATTTTTTTCTTCATCACCTGGACACTCCTCCTAATTGTGCACCAACATCATGTTTCTCAGATATGTTTGACTTTAAAAAGCAGCTCAAGAACCATCCGTAAAAGCATCTGTTCAGTTAGTTTCTGCATGTCATTCGTTTGTGTTATTTTGTAAGGTATGTTCTTGATGGAAGCTATAAAAATAAAATATTCTTCACATAAGAAAAAAGTGTAAAAACCCAATTTCTGGCAGCTGAAGTTTTAAAATTAAAGGCGTCCTTGAGGCCAACAGGCAATACATCGGAAAAAAGCTGATTTTAATGTGACACTTCCCTCAATATTAAAACTTCCTCGAGGAAAAAAGGCCTAAAAGACGAGGGCCGATGTTAAAATGACTATTATATCGTTGAATCACAAAATGAACAACTGGAACATTAGCACAAAACAAACACACACACAAAAATAACAATGTTTTGCATCTATTTAGAGATTCTTTTCTTTCCCGGTCAACAGAATGGATGATGACAACGCAGTCTGGCATCGGCACATGTATCTCCTCCCTGACTTGCTTCACTGTTTATCAGCCGTGACGCTCGCAGGCAGCAGCGTAGGAGGCCTCCCACCGGCTCATGTGGGCAGGCGGACTGAGCGCCCCCTCGCATGTCAAAGCTTTTTCTGCTCTGGTACAAAGAATGCCAGAGATAGAAGGAACCGGTCCGCTTGTGTCGTGACCATAAACACCACTTAGGGTCCACCGGAACTTGTGCTGCTGCCAAATCACTGCCTGCATATTGCGTTCTGGTTTTGAAATGGCTTTCAGATGACTGTCCTTCATTTCCTCAGGTCTGTTATACACTTAGTCATGCAAAGGATCTGTCGTCACCACTTAAATCCAAAGGTGTAAGATAAAAGTTCTGATGTAGTGATTTAGGTAGACCTTTGAAGCGTCAAGCATTACTTTGATGGGTCAGTTTGGGGCAATAATGTAGATAATTGCATCAACTTCATATTGTGTGTAACTTAAACCGAAATTTCTGGTGGGTACAATGTATGTGCTTTCGATTTCATGCAGGCAATCTAAAATCTCAGCTTGAACAACCTGCAAACCTCTCTTCATTGGCTTCCTGCGAGAGTCAATAGGACTGCTGCAAAGAAGAGAAGAAGAAGAAAGCTGCTTGGACCAAGAAAAAAAAGCTCAAGAAATTGACATTAGACCACAGGAAACCTGACCTTTGCTTTGAGGAGTCCAGATGTGAGACTCTTGGTTGCAGACTTATTTTGGGAAATGTGTCTTCATGGTTAATATTCCAGCAGGACAGTGAGCTAACACACCTGCAGGATCTGTCAATTCTGTCTGGCAAAGGAACAGAGTGATACATCAGATGACCCGACCTCCACAATCCAACCAACCTAAAACCCAGCTGAAATGATTTGAGATGAGGAGGAGCACAGAGGGAAGGAAAAACAGGCAAAAGGTGCTTTACATATGTGGCTACTCTTTCGAAATCCAAATGAAGCTGTCAGGAGAATGAACAGTGTGTCTAAAAAAAATCTAAACATATTTTGTATTGCTTACGATTTTACTGACTACATAAATCTGAAAGTGTATTTGATCATTTTAATGTCTTCAGTTTTGTACTAGAAAGTAAAAAAAAAAAAAAAGTTTGAGTAATAAAGTGTCAAAAACCTTTTTCTGCTCCTTTATATTTTCTTTTTTTTTCTTCATCTCATTAGAGTTCGTACAAGTACGTAAGAAAAACTTTACTTTGTTTCTTAGTGGAAGCACAATTGTTGGCTACTTTAACCAGAGTATAATCCAAAAACTGTAACTGTACTTGTATACATCTATGCCTCATGATCCAGCCGCTGCAGGTGAAGGCAAAGCTCCCCCCACGTATGTAAATTACGACGCCTCTGCGAAAGAATTTGTTGATTCTGCAAGAAGCAAACGTCAAAACTAAACGAAGCCTTGAGACGAGACGTCAGCACGCCAGCAGCACGTTCAGGGAGTCGCACAAGGAGAGATGGTGTTTTCTACGTCTGACCCCCTTCTGGAGTAAAACAAACAACTGCATGACGGATTAAACTACGACTGAGTTGGATAACGGCACAGAAGCTCCAGCACCAATGAAGGACACATTGCTCAAAGCTTTTCTTCACAGTAAAGGATTTTTGAAATAATTCAGCTGAGAGACGTAACTTCCCCTGATGCCTTAAGAATGTGAGTCAACTGCTTTTCTTTTTCTTTTAATGAATGTTTAAAGTCATCTTATGAAATCTGTACGTGTAACTGAGTTACATGAACTTACTATAACTAAACCAGATCAGTGAACTAAAGACGTTGAGTTGAATCAACTGGTTGCTGGAAAACTCGCCTTCTTTTCACATTTTGTATGTTTTAAGAGTTTCTTTTTCATTTAACTCCAAGGACAACTGCTGAAACCACTTTTAACCAGAATCAGTACAAAGTGTTTCTGTGGCACTGCTCCCAGTCCCAGTGAGATAAGACATGAATCCAGTTTAACACTAGCCTTTGTCATGGTTAGAACTTTTGTTTTTTAGGAAAAGAAACGATAATAACCTAATTTAACATGTGTTAAAGACACACAGCCAGTTTCTGTATTCCTAAAATACCAAAAAACAATTGTCTTTGTGGAGTTTAACTCCAACAAAGCATCACGGAAAGTCTGCTTATATCCTGGTTTTGTTTCCGATTAACTTCATGTAATGAGTTGAGTGAACTTTTAGCTTTTCATTCATTTAACTCAAAATTTTAAGTCAAAATATCCAAATGCTCAGTGACAGTACAAAATAAACTTTAAATTAAATTAACTACAAATGAGCAAAATTATATATATTATATATATCTACAATAAGAAATCTAGAAAAGTTGATGTGACTAAATTCCTGATGTTTTACAGTGTTTCTGAAGAAAGTGAAAATTAGGCAGCAACCTACATCTGCTTCTATGTTTAGGTATTTTACCCGTTTGTTTTATTCTTTACTTTTTTATTTATTATCATTTCCTGAATTATTCATTGCTGTGCAAAAACACACAAGTGTTTAGAAGAATAACTGTGATAAATGAGAGTCTGATGATAACTCAGGGGTTGAGGTGAACGAGCGGGCTGAATGAGAACATGTCTGATGACGCTGCTGTAAACATGGCAGATGCAGGGAGACTCATTTCGGGGATTGTTTATGTCAAGGTTCCTCAACCAACAGATCCTCAACCATCTGCTGATAGACAGTCATAGACAGCAAGAAACGTCAGACAGACAGCGTGTGGAATGAGGAAAAAGATAGAAACAGCACAGTCCAGGCCGAGCAGTCGCGTTGAACTGACCCACATCATAACCTGGTTAAAATGCACCTGTTATGTCACTCTCACCCCAGATAGCACATAGGACATATACATACATGGAGGTCTTGTAGGATAGAACACACACTGCATGTCAGCATGTGATTTCTTTATGTAGGTTTTTTTTTAATATATAATTTAACATCTGACAGCAATGAAATGTCAAGATATTCTGATAATATAGTATCAAAATGTATTCGATGTGAGGCGCATGGACAGTGGAGCACGTGAGATAAACAGGAAAAGACTAAAGAAGACAGTTAGCAGAGAGAAGAGAAACAGCAAATGACTGCAGTGACAGCAGAAAAACACGAGGAGCGATAGGAAGGACGACTGAACGCAAATAAACCAGCGATGCCAGAAACAAATGACGATGGTTTTATCAACCCCGTTACTTGGCCTTGTGGATTTTACACTTGTAAACACAACACTCATATATCCAACTTCTGAAAGCCTCACTCTGGTACGCAGGATCATGTGTCGTAGAGGACAAATATTTCTTATTTACTGTTCTGATTCTTTGGAGAAAAAAAGGCCATTTTGCAGGTTCACTAATGAATGTAAGATGATGTCTGTTCGCAACGAGCCAAATTGCAACATATGGTATCAATCTGCGGCACATCTGGCACATGGCTGCCATTCAGTTGTGTCTCATTTGAGAGCTCAAAATCAGACCAAGTATATGAATGACAGTGACTGGAAGGGGACAAAATGTTTTGCTTATTGCTGCACTGTACATCATATAGTGTAAACCAGAGTAGTTTGAATTTCTCACAAGTGCAGGCATCCCTGGTGATTTGTGATATGACTTTATTTTTTATGTCAGGAATGCAAATCCATCCATCCATTATCTATACACCGCTTAATCCTCACGAGGGTCGCGGGGTGCTGGAGTCTATCCCAGCCGACTTAGGGTGAAGGCAGGGGACACCCTGGACAGGTCACCAGTCTATCACAGGGCTACACTTAGAGACAGACAACCAAGCACACTCACATTCACACCTACGGACAATTTAGAATCACCAATTAACCTCAACATGTTTTTGGACTGTGTGGGAGGAAGTCGGAGAACCTGGAGAGAACCCACGCTGCACGGGGAGAACATGCAAACTCCACACAGAAAGATTCCGGTGCCCCCACCGGGATGCGAACTGGCAGCCTTCTTGCTGCGAGGCAACAGTGCTACCAACTGCACCACCTTGCAGCCCCAGGAATGTAAATATAAAAAAAAATAAAATTACAGTGAAGTTATAATCTCTATGTTTGCAATTTGTACTTGGTCCACCAGTTCAAAATTTGTTGCCAATAATCAAACAAACAAACAAACAAAAATCACTTCTGTATGAACAGTTAAAGTCAGAACTGTAATACATTTGCATAGAATTGTAAAGTTTCTTTTTTTTATTATTGCAACACAGTATCTCCAAAAAGTGAAGTGGTCTGCATACTTCATGGAGTAAAAACTATGGTTTAACACTGCTACTAAAAGACAGAGGCATGAAAGAATAAGGCTGTCGGCAGTGTCGCCTCACAAGAATCAGCCTCTGAGCTCCTCCCACATCTTCACACAGGGTAAATTCGGACGATGTGACTCCATGAGCGCTGGCGACTGCCCAGGATGTACCTGCTGTTTGCTTGTCACTAAACCCGGCTAATACACACTGAGAGCTAACATGTAGTAACATTAACTTGTGATATAAATAAATAGGCCACCAGTGATTGTCTCATACCGCTCACCTTGGAAGAATGAATCATGTAGTAAGGGCAACAAGGATTTACAAAGTGCAAAGCAGGATACACAGAAGGCAACACAGCAAGAAATAATGTTATAAGTTAAAAAAAAGATTGAAAAATGCAATGTGTCGTAATTATTAAATACAAATAAAATAATGAAAGTAATTAAACCTTAATAACAAAGTCAACTCACTGTTTTTTTTTTAAAGCACTCTAGCCAAATTGCTCTCTAGAAGACATGTAAGAGATTTTACCTGACAGGTTATATTGTTAAGATTAAGACACTACAATATTATATAAAATACTGATTTACCTGGCTCAGTCAAATGTTAATGTTAAGAATCTAAAATATTCTATACTGCAATGAGCAATCAAAAGTCTAATAAGTAATAAAGGGGCGACATTTAAGTGACACTTAAGTGAGTGTAAAGAAAATAGGTTTGAGAGTTGATTTACAAGAATAAACTGATATAATGTGTTTATGAATAAAGTGTCGTTTTTGGCACCGTCTGCATCATTTTAAAATAAGAACAACCTTAAGTAAATAATGGCCACTTTATCCATTAGGTGATGCATTCACTAAAACAGCAGCTTGTCCTGAAAGAACAACATTATGAAGCTTTCTCTTCTCGCAGTCTCAGCCTGAACTGCTGCTCCCGCTGGCTGCAGCCGTATGAATGGACTTCCGCATTTCCATGCCACTTAAACGTGACCCGCTATATGTCACGTGACTTCAAACTGACCAATGGGAACGTTTGTTTCGAAGCACGTCGCTCTTCACGTTCGACAGAGCTGGTGATGCGTTCTGGTGCCGTGGGACAGAAATAGATTCTGATTTAATTGACGTTAGATTATCGTTCACAAAGACTCAGTTAAAAAAACAAAAAAAACAATCAATCAATCAATCAATCAGACTATATATGTACAATACTTTTCAAACAAATGAAACACAAAAGGTTTTACAGAGCAAAAGGAATTAAACAAAAAAATAAATAAACACAAGACACAAAGACATAAACACAACACATAAATAAGACAACAGTCAAAAAAAATGAAATGATAAAAATATTTAAAATACATAAAAAAATAATTATATATACATACCTGGATAATTTAAACATTAGAGTTAAGAGCCTACAATATAACTTAATACGCACATGTACCTGAGAAACGCAAATACTACAGTTACGACTCTATAATACTGCACAAAATGCACCTTTACGTGACTTTAATATTATGGTTAAGAGCCCACAACATTACATGAAATAAAAAATCTAATATAGATATTCACTGTAGGACCAGGGCCCTAAAAATATCATATACAAAAAAACAGCTTCACCTGACAAATCTAAATATTTGGATTCAGACCTTATAATATTACATAAAATACGAATGTACATAACTAAATTATTTATTGAGACTTAGACTCTACAATACTATGTAATAGGTGAACATACTTGAGGGTTTTAATTAAACCAAAATACTGCAATATTATATAGTGTTAATTTACCGCACAAAATAAAATCTTGAGGTTCCTATAGTGCAATATTTCACATACTTAAAATGTATCCAACCGTCTCCACTGTTGTAGAAATATGTAAGAAAAAACTGCATCACTTACATAAATCAAAACTGACTAATTGGCAGCGCAACCATAACTTTATTATTGACATTGTTGACGCTTTCAGCAACAGGAGCTTGTGTTGTGTTTCTCTGTGCCCTCAGCGCCGTGAACGCAGCACGAGATGAGGATAAGAGGACGGAACATGCGCAGTGAGCCAAACTCTTATGAAACAAAGTAGTGCAGCAGCAGGTAAAGGGAGACAACAGAGATCCGCCGGTAGCGGCCACTGACCCGGCTGAAAACACTACCCAGAGCACCAGAACCGAGGGAAGAAATGCTACGTTCTTTGGGCTTGACATAAATACAACCTCCGGGGAGGCAGCACAAGGTAAGTCGGCTCTTTTGACCGCTTTTTTCGGGGTTTGTTTTAAAAGGAACGCGGGTGTACTTCTATAAACAGCGCCACTAGTTACATAAGCATCGCTCTGGTGACCCCGTTTTGCGAGACGTAAATGTTATTTCCTTTGCGACGACTTGAAGTTGAAGACAGATTTACATTTTTTCGAGACTTGCTAAAACTCCCAGATGCTTCTCTGGGCACTGTTTGTGCTGTTGTTCGCTTGTAATGTGAACAAAACTGAATTCACATAAGGTGGATAGAGTGTTCCATATAGACGGTGTGACCTAATTTCCATTTGGAGAAGTCATAGGAGCCATCAGAGTGACTTGACACTTGGATTTTAGCAACAAACCCCACTTTTATAAAAGCCTTTTGCATATTATTGTGCAGCATTGTAAAGTGTATAAATGTAAAATATATAATCAAACCATAATAAGTTGATTTTAATGTGAGAAATTGGTGTTTTTTGTTCTGTATTGATTTAATGTTTTGATTGCAAGATTGTGAAATACTCCTTAATTTCCTTAGGATTTTTTCTTTTTCTTTTTATCACTATTGATATTTGTTATTGTCCCAATTACCGAACAATCACAAGCCTGCAATCAGTTTTTTCCATTACCACCTATTTTCACACACACATAGCCTTAAATAATTTAATTTATTATAATATGATCTGTTAATGTTATATTCTCATAATTAAATACAGCCACCATGTTTTTTAAAAAAAGAAAATAAAAATGCATTTATTCTGCATGGCATTGTAACTGGAGTAGATTTATTTGTGAATTGCAGATAAGATACTGATGACAAATGGTTTTCGCGTCACCGAGGCTCCCCTAAAATCTGGGCTCCGTCTGTTGGGTCATCTCGCCAGAAAAACTAACGGCGCAAAATTTCTAGATGTCACACTGTAAGAATTAGGACTGTGGCAGAAATCGTGATTCATTATGTTTATTTATTTATTTTTAGGTTGCAATGATCAGGTCTTGTGGTAAACCACGTTCATCAAAGATCATGCAACATGTAGTAACGGATGCTTTGGAGACATGTCAGTTTCGAAAATAGGCTCTCTGAACAAACCGACTTTCAACTGTTCTACTTTTGTTTTGCCAAATAAATAACGTTTCCTTTATTTAAATCAATGCTAGAATCCCCCCTACAACCCTCTTTAAACCTTACTGAGTAAAACTTGGTTTGGTCCAGCGAAGAGCTTTTAAAGTGCAGCAAGAGTTGTATACAAGGTCGCCAATCATACTGTGCATGGTTTATTAATGGATCACTGTGACTACGGATGAATTGATCCACCGTGCACATCTAATTTTTGAATTTTTAAGGCACTTCATAGAGGGAGGCAGCTGGATCGATGCAAAGTAAAGTGGATTTCAGGTGTGACCCAGTTCCACTGTGAGAAAAATAATTAAAGGTCTTAACTTCTCAAAGTCAATTTATACCGTTAATTAACCTTAATTCACAAATTTCCCACTGATTGCTTTCTTCTACTGTCTTCCCAGTTGGCCAGTCAATATTAAAACATTTTCCAAACTCGCTGAACTTTATTTCAAATCTTAGTTTCCAAAGATACTCGATATGTGGGGTTACATTTTAGAGAAATGGTGGACAACTGAAGGAAATCTTCAACCAATATTTCAGTCACGCTATCTATAGATTAACTACATGAGCGACCGCACTTACCTGCTACTTATTAGCCTAAATGAATTCTAAACAAGCCTAACAAGCTGATATGTGCTACATACTGAGTCATTTATACTGAAATGACTTGGAGTAGACCGTCGTGCATTGGCCCAGATTCATACAAAGTCTGACAAAATTATATCAACTGGTGACAGCACAAGAACTATTGAGAAATGTAATGCAGACAAGCTAGCCTGCTGTTTCTAGGTGATCTGGCATGTTGGTTGTTGAGCAATAATGTACAAACTGCGACAATCTGTGACATAGTTTGGAGTTGATTCGGAGTAAATGTTCACTAAACGTGAAATAAGTTAGACCCAGTCAGTCTCTGTTGCATCGGGCGAGTTCAAAGTTGTGAAATCGTGGGGGCGTTCACAGGTAGTCCGATTCCCCTGCTGCCAAAAATAATGCATTAATCCTTTTGAAAGTTGTCGATGGTTGGATTTCTCCTCATGAAAGAGACACTGGCTAATGAGAATTTGGTTGATGAGAGCATATTGACTAACCAGTCAACCAATCAACTTGGACACTCCACCCCAGAGAAACGTCCATAAAAGTTGCGTAAAACTGATATCAGGGTAGCATTGTGTTCGATGTCCTGGTGAATGTGAGAACGCTTCCCTGGCATTCAGTTCTGAGCGCATATATGTGTTGTCTTGGCAGGACAGTTTGTTCCTGACCTTAGGCAAAGTAGTTTGACAAAAATAATCTTAACACAATGCGTGCATTTACTAAAGCTTTCTGCTTTTGTAGTCTTCATTAGCAAACAGAGTTGGTTCAGATGTCATCACATGATCTAGGTGGAACTTTCAAGCCCATAAAACAACATTTTTGATGCTGCTCTTACTCGATTCTCGTCATTTACCTGCTTCAGTGAACGGGTGCTGCTTAAATCCAGTTTAATGCTGCTGTTCATATCTGGTCCTTATTTGTAAAATCAAAAACCTCTGAAGTGAGACGCATGTACTGAGAAGCGGTTGGATCAGGGAACACAATGTACAGTTTGCCTGCGTCTGTACTCGTTAGTGTTTATGCGAGTGTTTTTATACGATTTTGAATGGAGCCTGCTGACCAACAAGGTTTCATTGAAGTTCTGACTCATTCAGTCAGTCATGCACACGCAGAGTAGCAGTATCTTAGTGAAAGAAGCTCCAGGCGAGCTAAACGTCAGCCTGCCACCCAGCAAATTAGCCATTTAAATGAGTCTGCGCCTGCCTGTCTGTCAGGAACATTCTGTCTTTCTTCCAATGCTATCAGCTGCTCAGTTTACCAGCCAGCTCCTGAAATCCATATCGGTGTCTGGAGGCACGCTTCCTCATATAGACGACTGAATGTAGAGTATATGGCTTTTGTAGAAGGAAAAAAAAAAACAACAAAAATTGGTTTAAGACAAAGTCCTCACAAGGGCTTACAAATGCAATACCTGGTAGACACAAAATGGCAGTAAAAGTTGACCTGTATTTTGCAGGTATATTCCAAAGTGTCACCTGTTGCACTGACAGAGTATTAATGTTTTAATGTCGTGTCCATGGTGAGGCTTTTGACCCTATTTGACACTATTCAGTTTTGTTCTCTCTGACTATCTGCCAATCTAATCAGTCATCCACTAACTTTGCGTCACGCATTCAGGTTGCATGTTAGCACGCTGACAATTTCACAGAAAGCTTCATCCTTCATTGCTGTTATGGTAAATCATGCTTTGCAGTAGTTTGCATAGTTTCTTTCTTAGATTACATATAATAACATTTTTACACAAATTGGGCTTCATCCTGCTTTTGCTGCATGTGAAATTTGTGTTGTATGAATAAAGAAAGAAATGAATCACAAATTTGTCGCCGGGCTGAGCAAACCAAGAAACAGCCACAGAGGCTCCTCACTAGCCACAATATGTTTGTTTTATACAAAGCCCTCGTCAGTTTTTCTTTGTTTGGATAATTGTATGGATTTTTGCCTATATAAAACATAGCTGAAAGACAGGAAAGACTGGAAAGTACAGATAAGAGCAACAAAAAGGTCCAAAGCTGGATTTGAACCAGGGTCATTGTTTGTGTCTCAGCCAGCCGAGCCACCACAGCGCATGCAGGCCATTCCTTTTTATTTTACCTTGAAGTAATAAAATCTAAAAGTTCACAGAGCCAAAGGTCACATTTCCAACTTTTGTCTGACCAAAGCCCAAAAGTATTCGATTCATATGGATTAAAAAAATACATTATTTTGCACTTATGTTGAGCTTCGCTTCACTGTTGGTTTCCCTTCTCGGACAAATACCTAAAAATGATTCTGCCAGCAATAGAAAGCACAGAAAGTCTTGTTCTATTCTCAGCACCTCCCGCGCTGTTGGCAGCTGATACCACTTGGATGCATCACTTATCTCTCCTGCTGGGAGGCATTCAGTTTTGTACGAGCAGTTATTGCACTGTAAAAGAAAGAAAGGAAACGAAGAAGCAGGTGGCAGCATCACATTTTGCTTTGTACAAACACTGCTGTCATCTTCATTCAATTTGACAAATGAAACATTTTGCCACCATTCAGTCATTTCCAGCGCTTCGCTGTTGAGTTCGAGCAGCTCGGTCAATCTTCTTCGTCTTTTCTTTCGTTCAGAGTAAAATGGCCCCAAATTCCATCCACTGGTTCCGCAAGGGCCTCCGTCTCCACGACAACCCTGCACTACGGGAGGCGGTCCGGGGGGCGGGCACAGTGCGCTGCGTTTACTTCCTGGACCCGTGGTTTGCCGGTTCCTCCAACGTAGGAGTCAACAGGTGGAGGTAAGACAGCGGTTTCTTTTCTTTCTGTCTTTATTTTGGTTTGATAGTTGGCTTGATATCATATTACGCAACGGTTTTACAAAGTCGTGTCCTCTAAACTTGACCTCGCCAACCCCCATGCAGACACGCATCAAAAACATGAGGGTGGGTGAGATTTAGAAGACAGGAAAATAAGAGGAAAATCTATTTTGCAACATGAAAAATTATCACAGGTTCACAGGTCCTCTAGCGTTTTCTTTTCAGACCTGCAAATAAATATCCTTCTGTTTTAACTTGAAAGAAATGTGTTTACAAAATCGCCAAAATTACGCCCTTTATCAGAATCTTTCCCACAGTTCCTGCATCACTCATCTGTGATATGCAATTTGGTAATTCGAAACGTAACCAAATCTAAGCTAAAAATTAGGATATTTCATCAAAGTCACTTTATCTTTGGCAGATTTTAAAATCAAAAGAAGGAAAGGCACGCACATCCCCGAGGCCCACTGGGTTGGGTGCTGGATTGCAAAATGTCAAAAATGAGAAAAGACAAGAAGAACGTGTGCGGATCGTTCTTCTTTTCTTTTCTCAGATTTTAAAATCAAACCTGTAGAATAAACTGTTTCAGATCCTGTAAAAAAAGAAAAAGAAATTCTGTGCTTCTCGGCGCAGCAAAGAAGTCTTCGGTGACAGTTCAGGGACATTTCACATGAACTGCACGCTGTGTTTTACAAAGAGCAGAGAGGAAGAAAGTATGGCAGACAATTTTCCTCAGTTTTTCTGATGTTCAACTGCATGTCTTTGGATTTCAGACTTGTTTGTTTTTGATAGCTTTTGTGCTCTTGGGACATTTCAGAGGTATTTTATCGTCTTTTCCGGCGAAATATTGACAAGATTAAACGCTGAGCTGATAATTCTTAGTTGCAGCCTGTTATATGGATTCAGCACGTGCAATACCATCAATAAAGATAAAACCAAAAAAAAACGGGAGTTAATATGAGCTTTTGTAACGTACACTGACCTCAAAATCATCACAACACCACTCACACTTTTGTGACATCTTTTCTCATCGCAAAACTGCCGTCAACTCAGGGATTGTGACCTGCACAGAGTTTTATTTCTTTTGTATGATAATAATGATTGCAGCCAGTCAGCTACTGTGGAGCTGCTGGAAGCTGTGAGTCATAAAAGGAGCTGCCTTACTGGGAGGAGAAAGGAGGGGGAATTGGAAACCACAGAGCTGCAATGCATCAACACACAACATGATGTCAGCATTTCTCTACTGTAGAAGCTTGAGTTATTGTATGTAAGGTGTTCAGATTTGAAAAGGTTTTGTTAAGTGGGGTTTAAACTATTGCCTTTCAGTCTTGTCTTTTGCTGCTACATGACTGAGATGAAATACATCCAGATAATGGAAACCTGTTGTTAAGCCTTTTTTTGTTGCCCTTAAGTGTTTAATATTAACACATCAAGTAAATAAGGATTTACAGCTGTTACCTATAGGCACCTGCTTAGCTGGTTTCATAGCCACAGGGTGACCGTTGTTTTGGCCTCTGCTCACATAATCCCCATCATAGAGGTCAGGTAGATGTACGGCTCAGTGGCTGGATGAGTAGGTTCCAGCAGGGGTCTGTCCATCCTCAAACCAAGAAGGCTGCAGGGGTGTGAGAGCACTTGGAAGTAGGTTAGTGGAATAGATGTACCAGACCTTGGGATAAATGGTGTGTAAACTCTGTGTGTATGTGTGTGTGTGTCTTGCCAGATAAAGCTGGACCCGATGCGTGTGCGCTCACGTGAGCACTGAGACTGTTTGTATAGCATCGAAGGATGTCACTCCAGGCGTTCATTGCTTGCTGGCCCGTTTTTGCTTTGAAGTTCTATTTGTAGTCCTTGCACAGACCAGTCAATACAGAGGGCAGTGACCCAGTGATATCCAGCTGATTGTGATACTAAAAATGTAAACAGATCAGCGGCGGTGGCCGTGTCTAGTCAGGAAATGCACATCAGTGACGCACGTGTTGCTTCATCAGATTCCAAAACATAATTTGTAGGCTAAGAAAATCCATATCTTTATTTTTGTCAGCGTATCCAAATCACTTTCTGGATTTCTTTATTTTCTCCTGCCTCATTTCTACATGTGTGCTGCTACATAAAGTAAACCTGTAAAATAAAATGTCTCTTGTACGGTGTGACGTAGCTACATTGCTGCAAATCAGTTTTTTAAAAAAAGCACAAAAATGAAATGATTATTTTTTGTACGACAATGTAAAAAAACTAAAAACTAAACTAAAAACTACTTATATTAAGATGTACAACATTTTTCCGAGTTCCCACCCATGTGTCACCCATACTCGGAAAAAATGCTGAATCTCCATGCTATAGACGTTTAACCACTAAAATGTTCAAGTTGTTTCCATATTTATGTGAAACACAGCCCGCAGTTCAGCAGATTTCAGTCAAAAGTCCCTAAATATTTGTCGTATAATTGTTGTAGTTGAGCCACTGATGTATTTAAGGATTTATCTGCAGTGTTTCCCTTTACCGACAGTCTGTTATACCTGGACTAGACCATTTATATGATTCGGAAGGTAATGCAAAACATTCTTCCACGTTACAGAGGTTTTTTATGCATGGAGGACTTGGAGGCATCCTCCCAAAGAGGTTTCAGGCAGCACTAAAAGGAAAATCACCACAGAACTTAAAACAGAAGTAGCATCTAATGTGTTTTTTTTTTTTAAATCTGTAACCGGTTCATTGGGGTTTCAGCATCACATATCCGATGTGTCTCTAGCTGTGTGATGTGATGTTAGTCTGTATAGTCTGTATTTATTCGCGTGTTATTGCATCACATTCAGATCTTGTTATCAATGGCATGATTTTAAATACATCTGTACAACACTTTATATGACACATTTAAAATCTTGCTAAACTTTTCCATCCTCAGTGGGATTTAAGATGCATATTTCTGTATTGTTTTCTTGTAGGGTTTTTTGTGCCTGCCTATGGGGCATGACTTTTTAATGGACTCATAAGTGAGACCCGGCAAAGTTGAGTAAGGCCACATTAAATAAACATATCTCGAGGCAATTTTAAATGATTCGGTAGCACTTTGGAATAAAAGCAGTAGAGCTCATATTTATTTAGTGCTGTACAGGGTTCAGTTCAGGGAACGTGGAATCTAAAGTGTAAAGTTTATGCTGTTGAGACTTTTGGTTTGAAGAAAAGAAGGGCATTGTTTTTTTTTCCAGTTGCAGTGAAAATTGCAGAATGTGGCCCACTTATCTGGGCTGAGGCAGTGACGTACAACAAACACACAGCTGTCAGATCAAGGCTAAAAAAAACAAAATCATCGTTTATCTGCGAGAGGCTGGAGAGCTGCATCACGGGTCACAAAACAAGGCACTCAGATTACAATTAAGACACATCAACCAGAACGGAGCTCGCTGATCTCTTCATACAAACATGTTTTCATGTCCATGTGGTGTAAAATTTATAATTCTTTACACCATCATTTGGCTTGTCCCACGTTTAGAAGCACAAACTGCACTCAGATTAGGCCTAGCATATGTCTGCAGCACTAATAGTCAACATAGGTTCAGACACAGTGGCAGTGTAGCTTGCACAGCTGCCGTGACACCTGCAGGTCTGTATTCAGCAGAGCAGCATCCAATTACCCCTGTTATTTTTACCTTAAACTGCGACTTAAAATGTCTCATAGGTTCTGTCGCACTGGGATTAGAATGCTCCCGGGACCATCCCGTCTTGTGAATGAACCACTAGTGAGTCAAAATCAATGGTAGTGAACTGATGATAATTTGTATAATTTTGTAATTAGACTTTGATTGTTGCCGTCTGTTCCCTTATATCTGATCTCACCATTATGAAGAGTGAGAAGACTAGGATAACCGCCCACCAATGTTACCAGCATTGACTCTACATATAAACAATATTTTACTGCTTCCATTTCAAATGTTGTTTCTTTCATCTTTTTCTGCTTTCTGTGTAAACACAGGCTGCTGTTACGTCTAAAAGCTGCTGCATTTTTGTCACATGACTGTTGGTCATAGTAAATTTAGTTTAGCAAGATATTTTTTTGTTTTTTCACAGTAGCTGTTTATAACAATAACTTTATTTGTATAGCACCTTTAAGACCAACAAATCACAAAGTGCTTTGACAGGTAGAACATAAAATCTAGATCAAATATAAGGCAGGACAGGGCGCACGTGGGTCAAAACAAAATAATATATGAAAAGTGCGCGCAAAGACACACCGTAGAAAATGAAAATGTACAGAAAGTTAAGGGCAAACGGTTAATTTTTGGCAATTTTTTAAAAACTAAACATGTAGATTAAACTGATTTTGATGATTTATTATGATTATGAGCGCAGATTTGGTTTAGTTTAGGAAGTTGAAAATCTGATGATTTAAAAAAACAAAAAGGTTTTTGTGTTTTTACAATTTCTTCTTGTTTTTTTTGTTTTTTTAAAAGCGTACCTTTCAAACTAGTCTCTTCTTTTTCTTGTTCAGAGGGTTAAATTACTTATCTGGTTGTTTTTAATGCCTGCAAGTTTTTTTGGATGTAAATTGTGGGTGCTTGTGCTTGTTTTCTCATTGATTCTCTGCACCTCTGGGCTTTCTTGACCCATATACTCTGTTTTGAAGCATCTCACGTAAACACCAGATGATTAACCGATAACCATCTGCTGAAATTGGAGAGAACGCTTCAAGATGTAGGTTCTGCTTCTGTGTGTGACAAACAAGGTCTGTTTTATTGATCTTTACTGATATCTCAAACTGATGTCCTCACAAAATTAAGCAAGACATATTTACTCGGTGATTGAAATACACACAAAAAAAAGGGTTAGATGACAAATAATTCCCTGGATAGCTTAAATGGCTAAAGGAAAGCAGGCAACAGATGGAAGACATACTCGGTGTGTTCACGCTGTGGTGATATATTACATAGGAGTGCAGAGAGTGGGAGTCAGCGCAACAATCAGCGAAAGTAAGAATAATCAATTGTTTTTCACATTTACAGGAAACATGTGAGAAACGTCTCTAAAAGATGTAGGTTAGTGTGCCAGTGCATGAAACCTCTGAGCGGTTATGTGATCGTGACCTACTTGTGAGGACGCTTTCCCGCATGGCCTGTTACCCAGTGGATGCACGCTGCTGCAAGACAGCGGCGGTACGGGCAAAGATAAACGACAACCACACGGCGCATTATACATGTGAAAGAACACCGGTCGTCATTCGTTATCTGCTAATACGCACGATCTGAGTAACATGCGATTTTTCTTTACCTCCGACCAAGGTCACCAGCTGTCCTTTCACTTTGAACACAACTGACGTCCTTCCCTGCCAGCGGCCCAAAGTGCAAGAGCCAAAGATTTTTTAAAAATGACGAAATGATCTTTTGTGTTGAGCCCTGCCTTGTGAATCAGTCAGTTTATTGGAATGCAGGAATGCCAATCCCTTAACAGACTTGACTGCACTTTCTTTTTGCACAATGCCACCTCGCTAAAGGTCTCAAAATCCACATACTTTTAGGTATATTTAAGTATTTTTGACATATCATGCTTTGAAAGCTAAGCTGCAGAAAAAATGGTGAAAAAATTTGATTTTCAACAGTTAGATTTGAGTTTCGTTGAGTCTCATCTCAGTTTGCTTGTTTGTTGTCCGTTATACAGTAATAACTAACATTCATTTGCCAAAAATCATAGGACCTGATATAATTTTCACCTCAAGTTTTAAATGCACGGTAGTTTCTGCAGTTGTATAATTTCTCAGCAGACACCATTGTTCTGAGGATAGCCTAGAATTTACTCATGTCTGTATGAATGAGCTCAGTTCAGTTCTGTGAATTACAAACAGCCTTCTGTTGTTTGATGTCGAACACGACTGTTCTGAAACACTTTCTGCTTCCCAGAGGCCAAAGTGGAGAATGTGGTTGTGAAAGCAGTGTTTTTGTTTCTGCCCGTGAGACACAGAAAAGACGATTCTCATCAGTCAAATAAATAGTAGAGGCTTAGAATTTGAGATGGTCAAGGGGAGCTTTGCCAGTGCAAAGTTCTCCCGCTGCACTTGAAAGAATAACAAAAAGGTAGGTTTGTAATAGAACCCCACGCAGGACTGTTTTCTTGATCCTGCTGCCACTCTGTGTTGCATTACCAGCACTCACACCCGCACAGTAGAGGGTTACATTGATTTGATGCCTTCATCCAGGGAAAACTTGTTATTTTACCGTATAGTATTAATAGAGAGTCATACCTGTTGGTAATAATATAGCAGAACAACAATTCCATTCATAAGAAATTTGTAATTCCACTGCAGCAAGTGCACATGTCATATTTTTCTCGCAAGTATCTCATTTAACCTTCTGAACCCGCCAGTGAGTTTGAACGGCATGTTCATTTTAAAAAATGGCCAATGTGTCATCTTTTATCAGAGCCAGCTACCATAAAAACTGAAAGAATCGCTGGACTTTGAACTTTCCTACAGTCCTTGAACTACTCATCTGTGGCATGCCATTCACATTTGCTGTAGGCTGTGTTCACACAGCGTGTGTTGTTGGGCAACAGGAACATTGTCTTTGCTTACCACAGCTGTGAATATGCGAGCTCTGGCCAGTAGGCATATAAACCTAAATTAAAACTTTTACTTAATTTAAGTTTACCGCCCCCCACAATGCCCTCTGCTTACCAACACAGAACTGTCTGCAGCGATACCGCCTCCTCAGTTTGCTAGGCTCCATCTAGTGGTGCAACCAGGTACTACAGAAAATCTATTTCCTGACATGCATGTTCTTCGCTATCTGCCTCATCAGTTAAATTTCTTTTTATGAATTAAATCATTAGCTGAAACTAATCACTTAATTATTAACATTTATAACAGGCTACTTATAACATGGCATGATCCAAGAAATCAAACGTCATTTTTGAAACTCAGATATGGTTCAGAAGTTATGTGTATAAACGCACCTCCAACTTTGACCAGATGGAGGCAGTAGAGTGCTCGAGGCACATGAAACTTTGCCAAAATATTCAACCAATCATTTCCCCCGGATGATTTGGAAACTTTGCAAAACTCCATCAAACTCTAACCCAGTATTTGTCAGCCTCAAGTGCAACATGTGTCCTGAAGGTATGCAGTAAAACCTAAAGTTAACCAAGTTGTTTCATGTTTTAATGGTGTGTTGTTGTTTTTTTGTTTTTTACTTTGCCTGTTCTTAGGCTTGCAGGGTCAGACTAGTTAAACAACAGAAACTTTTCTATTGAAAACACCAGCGTTGACTTTGACAGGCTTTTATATGCTGAAGTCAGAAAACATATTTCATTTTTCTCAAGGTTTCTTGCTTCTGACTCACCTCGACGGCTCGATGGTTATTTTTCTGTATGCTGAGAAAGGGAGAGGACGAATGCGCGAGTGTGTCCTTCTCAGTGTTTGTGTGTATGTGTGTGCACAAGGCCAGAAATGAGGTTACTAGGCTAAGGGATTGTGTCGTGGTGCGGTCGAAGTAGAGTGTGTCTGTTCTGACGGATGTAGGCCAGAACAGTTATATAAGGACTGGCGTCACACGCACACACACACACACACACACACACACACACACACACACACACACACACACACACACACACACGCACAAACTGAAACTCGAAGGCAGCCAGAAACATCATGAGGAAGTAGCGAACTCAGCAACGCAGACACAAACAGAGTCGCTCGAATGGGGAAACTCGCACTTGTGCTGTTATGCGCGCACATGAACACATGCACATTTCTAATCAGTGCGCGTGCACACATACATGCATGTTTGTTTGGGCTCACATACAAAAAGATTTGCATGAGTGCACAAGGGCATACATGCTGATCCATTGCACGTGTGCACTCACGAGCACACGCATGTACGCACACAGATAACAGTCGGTAACACCTCAGCCTGAGCTTCTCTCACTATTATTTAAATGGCTTTTGTTTTCTGAGATAGAAGGAAGAATGAGTGATAATAAGAAATAGATAAGCTTTCTAGACCAACTGTTGATGACTGTGTTACTGAAAGCAGAGAAATAAGCTATCAGGCTTTCTTAATAAATCATCTGGTCATGATGTTGCATTTCCTTTTCACATTTGAGTTGATTGTAGGGTCAGTTTGGGCTCAGTTCAGGGCTGTTGTAGTGTTGTAGCAGTCATTCCCTGAATGAACTGTGAATCTGAGGGTGAAAGTAACCTGAGAAGTTTGAATTCTGTGAACTCTTGGCTAAGAGGCTAAAAATTAAAAAGGCATAGATTTTTTTTTCTACACCAGAAATGCTTTAATGTCTTTGAAGCAACTATTTGAATAAACACCTTTTTTTTTTTTTTTTTAAATGAAAATGTTTCTAAAGCGAAATAAACTTTAGACTCCTGACTTCAGTATTTCTAAACCAATGGCTCAGTTGCATAGTTTTATTTCAGATGCACTGACAATTTCTAAAAGTTGATCCATGTTTATGTGTCACTGTAACTTAGACTGAGGCCTTCACTGGTTTTCTGTGCTGCTTCAGGTGTTGAGGACGTGCAAAAACATGCAGCAGTGTAACCGCAAAACCATTTGTTATGTCATCACACTGTTACTGATTGCTGAGTCTCTTTGTATTTTGAACTAGATTTCAGTGTTGTTGTTGTTTTTTTAATTTAGCTGTGAACAAGGTCAGTCACATTTAGCTGTTGATAGAAAATAGAACTTAAAATGCATCACCATCAGTCCTCCATTATTTTCATTTTTTTGTGTTGTTAAAAAGTATTATTTTCTTGTCAGAGTTTGACAAAATTTGTACAATGTCATAGAAATATGATAAGTAGGGCCCCACCAATTTATTGGCTGGCCGATTTAAATCGGCCGATTATAGCCCTTTTCAAAATACTCATAATCGGCCGGGGTTTTGCTGATTAATAGTCAATATATTCTTAATTTCTCGTAAATAATATTAATAATAATTGATCAGATTTATATAGCGCTTTTCTAGACACTCAGAGACGCTTTACACTGTTAATTATTCATTCACACACACATTCATTCTGGTGGTGGTAGCTACGATTGTAGCCACAGCTGACAGAGGCCTGGCTGCCATTCTGCGCCTACGGGCCCTCCGACCACCACCTCAAACAATCCATTCATACGCATTCACACCAGGCAAGGTGGGTGAAGTGTCTTGCCTAAGGACACAATGACCATGAAACAGGTTACAGGAATCAAACCGCCGACCTTCCGATCATCGACCGACTCGCTCTACCACCTGAGCCACAGCTGCCCCTAAAACAGTAAAACAGTAAAACAGTGTGCTGTCACATGTCACAGTCGCTTTTGTACATTCATTTTGTACAATTTGATTTTGTAAAAAGACAAATATTCTCCAAGGCAAACGCGTGTAAAAAAAACACTTCAGCAACACCACGAAAGCTACGTTTCTGCTACTGCTTGTTGTAAACAAGTCAAACTTGGCTCACATTGATGACGAAGAGTTAGGATAGCTTACAGACGTATAGCGGTGAGATTACTCACTCTGACGCAAATTCTGAAACCACAAGAACGCATAGAGCCTCACTCTGACGGCTTTTCAGAGAACTACAGAAAACAGCTTTTTAAACTTTTTAACCAACTTATTCAACTTACATTTTTATTAACTTATTCTCATTAACTTTAAACACAGCACAGTCTTTGAGAACATCAGAGGGCTGCATAAACAATGTTTTGCAGTAACCTCACTCATGATGTTGCTTATATACAGCATACACCTGTGGCCTAAACCTAAAGATAAATTCATCAGTACAACTGGTAGCTATATTCATGCTGCATAAAAAGAAAAATGCACAATGCAAATTTAAAATAAAACACCCCACATTACAGACAAATTAGTTTGGAAATCTGTTTTTTCTTACTGATGCATATTATGTTTAATGCTTTGTTGCATGTTTTTGCACTTGAAATTCCTCTCTGTTGTAAAGTTAAACAAATACTGAAGGACAAAGTGTAAAACAGGAAAATGTTCTGCCTGTGATTCTTATTTTTGTTGGTGTAAGCATTAAGGGACCAAAAAAGAATCCGTTTTATTCATTATTTTTAAATTAATCAGCCGATTAATCAGTTATCAATTTTTTATTTTTTTGCCAAATATCAGAATGGGCATCGGCCTCAAAAAGCCATAAACTCTTTCGTACCACTAGCAGACTTTGCAGCCTTAGTGTCAGGTGCTTATTATGACTTTTGTGCTTATTCGGCCTTAGTTGTGTTGTTTTTTTTTTAATGCTGATTGTGCATTTGTTTGAATTATAAATAGAATAGAATATCCTTTATTAATCCCACAACGGGAAATTTGCAACATCACAGCAGCAAAGTGACAGAAAGAAAAGCAAGAAAACACAACTAGAAATTAAAGAGGTGAGGTATATACACTATATATACAATATAAATGAGAAAACCAGAAGAACACAAAGATACTAATTTTAAGAATATTTACACGAGTGGTTTGGCTTTTGAAAACACCACCGGATAAGACGAAGTTGATAATAAGCTTCTTATTGTTGAACCGGCCGACAAAAAGGCTCACCCAGACGGTCAGTTATGAAAGCATCGACACGCTCGCTAAACGTGCCGAACTCACGCGCGCACACTCACACACACACAAGCACGTGCTTTAAACGTGCACGACTTCTGCCCGTGTGCGGATTGAGAGCAAACGGAGCTTTGCCCGTGAGCGAGCCCTCTTCTGGTTTAGTGATTAGGCCAACGAGGTCAGACAGGAGGGAGCAGAACTGAGCAGAACATCATGTCGCTGCCTGGCAGTCTGTTTGGCTCGCCAACTGTCTGCTTTGTCCCACGATCTCTGCCTGATTCCACTAATAAATCAGGACTGCGGGTCAGACAGAACTGAAACACAGTCTAGACTGGTGCTGCTGTTTGTTGGTTAGGAAGCATTGCATTTTTTTATAGGCCAAACATACAGATTGTGGATGCAGAAAGAGATGGAAGCACACTGAGAAATAACACAACATGATAAGGATCCTTTTGGAAGAATCTTGATAGTCTCTCAGGTTCTCATATCAGTTGTGTCTGTTCTGTGTTTGTGCATTTTTCACTGGAATATAAAGTCCTGCACCTCTATGGAAACAGCACAGCCATGGCTAGAAGTAAGGCTAATGGAAGGAACTCATATGGTGGTATTATTGTAGTAAAACTGTAAAAGTGTAGTGAGATTTGTAAAAAAAATTCTTTGATCTGTGAAAAGATTTGTAAAAAAAATTGTCGATAAACTTTGCACTGCTCTTGAACTCATCTGATGTGCATCTAAAGCCACATGTACTACTTAATGTACCATGCTCCAGTTTTTGTGTTATTGGAATTGTGGTATTGTGGCCTGCAGATGCATCGAGACGAGAAAACTGAGGCAGTTTTTCTTGAAACGCTATGGCAACCATCGCTTGAAACGATGGTAACCATGGTAATAAATTCATGGTAATTAGTTCACCATCAATGTCTGCAGCTGGAGTGCAACTGAGATACAACTACCTAAAAGAAACAATAGTTTAAAAGTATTAAAATCAGTAAGAACTTGCAAAGATGACACATGAGAGTGTTCTGACGATGCTTGCTTAACCTTTAAAGCTTTGGATAATTTAGATCGGAATTCAGTGAGAATACTTTCCTCGTCCACAAGCCAAGGAAACATTAACTCACAGACTCTGACCCAAAAACAGTTTGGCTGTACTGTTGGGTAGGAAATTTCAATGTAATATCAGGCAGCCTGCCATCAAAGAAGTGTTTGTAGCGAGCAGGACAAGACACTGCCTTTGCTATTTCCATAGTCAAATAGAAAATAAATACATATTTCTCTGTAGAACATGGAATAATTCATAACATACAGAAATGTTGTGCTATCAAAAGGCCTTTGGTTTTGCAAAACAGACTTTCTTTCTCAGTGATAAAGTGGAAACTTCAGATTGATGTTAAGAATGCAAAGAGATGAAAGTGTGTCAATAATGCCAAGTTAGTCAAGATGCACAAGTTGAAAATGTTTTTTTACTTTGAACTACAATTGAATGTGTATCCTAAAGCTGGATTGGAGAAAATGGAAGATAACGATCAAGATTCAAGACACTTTATTGTCATTGTACATGCGTGTACAACGAAATAAAGGTGCACATTCAGGACTCATAGAAAAAGAGAATAAATAACTGAAACAATGTTCATCACTCACACAACAGCATCCGATCACTGAGTCACACAACATTCTGAAACATCACACACTCACATCAGTACCAAACATACCCAGGCCAATACAATAGTATAGTCAGTGTTTAAATATTGCACTTAGAGAGTAACAGCTTGCGACATTCTGCAATACCCCAACCTTTCAGATCTTTTATTTGATTTAAAGTACCAATACCACGGTGTAGATATGCCAAATAAAGGTATGCATTTAAAAAAAAAAAAAGGTATTTCATGAAAGTAGCACTCGCATCAAGGTGTACTTAAAGTACCAAAGATAAAAGCAGTAGTTATACAAAGCAGCATATTTCAAACATAATTCATATAATAGTTGGATTATAGGTATCGATGCAATGATGGAAAAAAATGTGTACACCCAAGTTATCTCACATATTAGTGAACAGTTGTACAGGTGTAAGTGGCAGATGGCTACGGTGCAGTTAACTCTATGAATGTACTGTAGTCTTCTGTGAATGGAAACCAGACATCTGGATAAAAACAGAAGGTGAGCCTGTCACCTGATTAATCCAATTGTAAAGGTTTGAGTGAGATGTAGTTGTAAATAGAGAGGCTGCACCGACTCCTTAAGGGTAGTTAACATGTACAGTTTTAAGTATGGAAGGGATTTTTGTTTCACTCGTAATCAGTCATACTTGCTGTTCATCATCATCACATTTCTTCCAGTTATTCCTCTGAACCCCAAAACCAAGATTGAAAGACATGTTGTCTTTACAAAATGGCCAAAATTTCACAGGACTTTTCAACAGCCCTTGAACTAGTCATCTGTGAAATGCCTTTAAGTTGGTAAAATTAACCAGATCTAAGCTTAAATTTGAGATATTTCATTAAAATTGCCTTGTTCTATATGTCTCATCTAAAAAAAAAAAAAAAAGCTGTTTGCTTTGACCAGATTCTGTAAAAGACGTGAAATTGTGTGCCTCTCTAAAAAACTGCAAAAATTCAGGGATGTTTTTTTTGGGGGGGCTGAATTAGGATGTGTATGCACAGAGCAGACAAGTATGCAAGAAAAAATAAAAATAAATATAATGAAATATTTATAGTATGTAGAGGAACCTTTTTTTTTACTTCCTTCCAGTATTGATGACAAATGCACCTCCACAAAAAGCCGTTTTTTAAATTTTTGTACTGCAAGCCATGGTTATGTCGTTTTCTTAGAGGTGCAGGACTTAACATTATAGTTACAAATTATTCTATAATTACAAATTTAGGGTTAAGATGGTAAATGTATAAGAAATCAATTTAATGTGGCAGCTGATATCTGAATTAGAAACTCCGTCTAAAATGTCCCTAGGTAGGTAAAAGTGCTGACAGTTTCTCATGCATCTTGTTTTTCTAAGTGCATCAATGGTGAAATGGACCTGTCTCACTTATTCATTGAGCAGCTGCTTCTGCGCCCTCTGGTGGATTCTTTCTGCTCCGTCGCCTTTCACTGTGGATCCTAGTCGGGATTATGTTGTGCTGTCTGCATCTCAGGTTGAAATGAAGATGATTCCTGTAGTCTGCAAGTTTTCTGGAAGTCCTTTCGTACTCCCTCACCAGTCGAAGGGCGTTCTTCCCAAAGTGCGTAGCAACATGTCTGCGAAGAGTCTCAGTCATCCAGGTCATGGTTATTCTGGTAGATTAATCATAGCAACCGGACTTGCTTAAGTTTCTTTGAAGACTTTTCACCTCTCATCCAAGAGGCTTCGTCAGTTCTGACTGACTCGTTGGGAGTTCCAGATACTTACATCCTAAGGAGCCATTAACACCTGAGTTTCGGTTTCAGCTGGGGGTTGTTGCTCCTCCCCCTTGTTATGCGAGTCGGTAGTGCTCCCCTTTGCCACAAAGGGGTTCGTTAGGGTCTTTTGTGGTTAGGTGTGAATGCAGCTCATCTTCCTGGGGAGAGATCTTAGGACTGAGGTGAGAGATGATGCCTCAGACCTCCACCTCTGTTGAGGGACGGTCTTTCCAGTTTGACACTATTTCATGTTTCAGAATACATAACGATTGATGCACACTAGACTTCTGTTGAATAAATAAAGCCACTTAGTTGTGCTAAAATAATCTAGAAGCCAAGTCAGATATTTGATGTGAAGCAGTATACGGGACTGAGAAGGATTTAAAGCTGACATAGTAACGCAACAAAACTAGATTTAAGACAGTCTAAGTTTTTTAAAAAAAAGGTAAAAACTATACTGATCTATTTTTTCTTCATTTAGAAAAGTAAAACTAATAGCAGGATGTAAAATACAAACTACTCTCGGTAAGATATATTTTAACACACAGACTAAAGGGTCACCCTGCATCATCTGGAAAGTCAGAGCCCACTGTGTGATAGGTCTGTTCAAATGGCAGCTGAAAGTGTGCGTCACAAATGACCTTCCGACAGCTCTTCAGAGGCAAAGCTCGCTCTTAACATTTCAGACACAAGCCCACAGTGTCTCATAATTCATTGAAATGAAAACACAGTATGTCAAGCATACACTAATGGAAATGTTAATGTAACGTGACTAAAATTGCACATTCGTCCTGGAGTTACCAAAAGCGACAGACCTTTTTCATTTCTGTTTTCCATTTCAGAGGTGGATTAATATTTTGATAGTTTTGGGGATTTTGTTTTTGTTCTGATGCTCGCAGATTCATTAGAGCTTCAAACATGTCTGGAAACTCTGTTCTCACTGGGTGGTCAGCTGCGTCATTAAAACACACACAGACTCGTTTCATGTTCTATTTTTACCATAGGCTATTCCAACACAGTTACCATAGAAATCAAGGTGATGTTCTTTTGTTGTCAGAGCTTTTTATAGTCTGACGTCAAGTTAGTGCAAAACAAACAACTGCGAATGGCGGGGGAAAAAAAAAAAAGCAACAAAGGGAAAGATCTGAGTCAAACCAAGTGGCAAAGTCGTTTTTTTTACCCACTGTGGGCTCATTTTTCACTGCAATGTCACAGCTCGGCCACCAATTGTGCCAAGAGGGGCACTTTTTTCTTTTTTTGGGCGGGGATTCCTGTTGGAGTTACTGTCTGTGGCAAAGTGTTGGTGATTTTGATGACATTTTTGATGAACAACTTTAAGCTTAGGTTTATTTAAGTTTCCCAACATGTGACAGATGGGTAGTTCAATGTCCGTGGGAAAGTTCAAAATGTCTTGGTGTGATTTTGTGACAATACAAGGCCTTTTTAAAATCTGCCGCTGGGTTCTGGGGTTCAGCAGGTTCAGCAGGTTCAGCAGACGGAGCAAAGTCGAGTGTAATCGGTCGATCAATATTTCATTTTGTTCCTTTTGCCGCATCTCCCCCATCAGGTTCCTCCTCCAGTGTTTGGAGGATCTGGATGCCAGCCTTCGGAAGCTCAACTCTCGCCTTTTTGTCATCAGGGGCCAACCAGCCAACGTGTTCCCGCGGCTTTTTAAGGTCGGCACTGAAAGAAAATCAACAGCACTTCTGACAGCCTCATTTAAACAAAGCTGTTCATCAAACTGTTTATCTTTAGTGTAAATTGAATATCACTACATGTTGATCAGATAAACAAAAGTGGAAATTTTGGAGAAGAAAAAATATAATTTACCCCCTCTTTGTCTCAGGAGTGGAAGATCTCTCGACTGACCTTTGAATATGATTCTGAGCCATTCGGGAAAGAGAGAGACGCTGCCATCAAGAAGCTGGCCATGGAGGCGGGGGTGGAGGTCATCGTCAAAATATCGCACACCCTCTACGACCTGGACAAGTGAGAAACAGAACAAGACACACACAAACTAAACTGTAAACGCATCCACAGTGTTCAGTTGTTTTGTAACGGGTAAACCTTCGCGCACCAAGACGAGTCTTGTTTTCTATACATTCTGTCATCGTTTGTCATGCTTCATTTTATTCACCGGTACTGGAAAAAAACTGTTTTCTGTTTAGGGTTGACACTCGTACCCAATATATTGTGATTGATTGGTGATAGGCTCCTGTATTGAAACATTTCCAAGGAAAGATCAAAAATGTGTTTTTACAAATGTGACTTCTGACTCCAAAGAGTTCTTCCTTGTCACTCATTTAAAATGAATTCATGGTTTCAAGACACCCACTTTTGCCATATTTTTTTTTTTATGATGGGTAAAGCAGGTCTGAATTAGCCAGTGGCATTCGATGCTAAAGAAAGTTCTTCACAAATCGGCAGACTTTCAGTTGTCTCAAATGTATTCATACCCTCCCATTAAAGAAGGAAAAAAACAGCTGTGACTGAAATAAGTTGAAATTGACAAAAGTAATAATAAATTTAAAAAAATAAAAATACATTTATGAATTTTATTAATCATGACATTGCTTTTGAATTGTGTTTCAACAGAAATATATATATTTTTAAAAAACAACAACAACAAAAAAACAAGCATGATGGGAGCCGTAAACTAATGTTTTGTTGAACAACCCTTTGATCCAATCACTGCAATCAAGTGTTTTCTGTAGTCAGACTTCTCCACCTGTATTTTGATTTTGGCCCACTGCTCATCAGCAAAGTGCTCTAATTTGTCCAGGACATTTTTTTTTTTTTTTTTTTTTTTATTATTCTTCTCAACCACAATTCAAAAGCAATGTCTTATTTCACTTAATTATATTTTAGCAAATTTGAATTTATTATTACTTTTTTCAGTTTGTAGTTATTTGAGTGACTATTGTGAATTTTGCTTTTTCTTTAATGGAAGGGTCTGAATACATTTGAGGACGACTGTATGTTCCTGTGTCATCATCACTGATAATGTGCAGACAATGAATTTGAGTTCCTCTCTCTGTACCTCTCAGGATCATCGAGCTAAACGGTGGACAGCCTCCTCTCACCTACAAGCGTTTCCAGACGCTGATCAGTCGACTGGATCCTCCTGAGATGCCCGTGGAGACGCTGTCGGACACGCTGATGGGTCGCTGTGTCACCCCGATCTCTGAGGACCACGGAGACAAGTATGGGGTCCCGTCCCTGGAGGAGCTGGGTGAGCAAAACAAACACACACTCCTGTACTCAGACAAGTGTCGACAAACTTAATTCGGCTGCAGGAGGAGAAAACACAGACTTTTTACTGCAGTGGCAAAAAGTAATGTAACGGGGAAGATGGATTCCAAGCAGTAGTGTTTGTTTACTATAATAATACTTAAGTTACTGTCTAGTACTCTGAACACGCTGTTTTTTGTCACTTTTTTATTCACCGTGCGCTCATTTCTGCACGACAATATAAAGTCCTGCGTCTCTATTTAAACAGCACAACCATGGCTAGAAGTAGAGAGAACTGAAAACATCTTTTGTGCAGTGTAACAAAGTCATACTGTCTTCAATCATCAGCAAGAAAAACTGAGGTTGATATTTTGTCTTTTGTAAAAAAAAAACATGGACTCAACATGTGCAGCATTTTTCCAAGTAACCACAGGTGTTATTACTGCTGGTAGAAACACGTAGGTTTGAATATTATAGATATTGTATTACTTACGTTCTGTTTCCATGCGTGTCACCTCCCTCTTTGTAATCGCAGCCCTCGGTTCAACTTAAAAAATTCCCTGAATTTTTGTCACAAGACTGTTGCGATTGCGGCTGAGTCACTAATTGCTTTCCAGTTGCACGAGGGGTGCAGAATTTTTAGTTTTTTACAGAATGTGGTGAGTACAAGGGTAGAATACAGCGATTATGATGAAACCTCCCGATTTCAAGCTTAAATTTGGTGAAGTTTTCCAGCCAACTGGCACATCATAGACGAGTAGTTCCCAGGCTTGTGGAAAGATTCTTTGTTTTTCCGCTCATAAATGGTGTAACTCTGGCGATTTTTATAAAAACAACCAATCTGCTGGCAGAATTTGCGTGTTCAGACCAGAAGAAATGCATTATGTGATTTCAATAACTGGTACCACAGGTATGACGGATTAAGAGTGAGACCAAAATCCCTTCCATACTTAATACTGTAAACCCTCCTGAAAGTGTCACAGCAGCCTCTCTATTTAAAACTACATCTCGTTAATCAGGTGACAGGTTGATCCTCTGTGAGTTTCTATCCAGATGTCTGGTTTCCATTCACAGACGGTTACAGTCCATTCACAGAGCCATCTGCCACTTGCACCTGTGCGACTGCTTCACTAACATGTGAGATATTTGGGGCTTTAGTTCTCTTAATATGTCGGTGCAGATGTCCGAACTCTTTCTGTACAAGATTATTCCACACAAGCTGTTGTGTGTTCCCTAAATTACCCAGACAACATGTTAGGCTTCTTATCCCTGCTCAGTTGAGATGTATGGTTTCCTTTCACATAAGGCCAACGTTCATTCACAGTCTTGACACAGTGCTGCTGCCATCTGCTCCTCACACCTGCATCCAGTGTCCCTCATGGACTTCTTGGGTCACCTGCCAACAGTCACAGTAGCTGCTCAAAATAACCTGTCACTTACTTTTCTAATCTGTTTACACAAGACTTCTGGTTTCATTTTTCTGTTAGTGGGTGCCATGCACTGTGGGATTTCTAGCAAAATGTACAAACCAGAGATGTTGGATTTGCAAAAAGGCTTTAAGCCACATTGTGTTTGTTTATAATTGTGACACACCAGCGTGTTTGAAAGGATCCTTATATTTATATAATCACCAAAATTATACTATTTGTCAAAGCCAGAAACCATAAAGAGAGATAGAATAATCATATTTTTAACTTTCTAATGGAGCTCAAACGTTCTAATCTAAGCTTAGAGATGGAATATCTCATTGAAATGACTTTATTCTACTTACCTAATTTAAAAAAAATATATAAATGTCTAAGCAGTTTGTTCTAATCAGAAGTATGGAAACAAATAAAAATGTAAGTAGTAAAGTATCTGTAGTGTGTAGAGTCACCATTATTCATCACCTGTGGACATTTGGGAAAAATGTTCTACATGCTGATTCCAGACGTTTTCAATTTTTGTAAAATAATAAATTAATCTGTAATATTTTCCTTTGATATAATATCTTAGAATATTTTTTCCTGCTGCACAGAAGACATTTTTGAGTTCTCTATACTTAATGAGAAAAAATTCAGGACTTCATATTGCAGTAAAAAAAAAAATATGACAAGAGCAAAAAAAAACAAAACACACAAACTGCTTGGAATTCAGAGGATTCATTCAAAGGTAGACATAAATGCAAGTAATTTGCTGACTTCGTTTCATCACTGTATATAACAAGACAAGCCGAGTATTTAATCATTTTTGTCAAACACGACAATATGCTGCACACAATTGTAATTTATATTTGTTTGTAAAATCAAATCTTTGTATTGCTTTGAGGTAGATTTTTTTTTAAAATTATTATTATTTTGAAGTTTGGACAGGAAGCCTTATGTAATGTCTGAAAGGTTGTCAAGTGGCGACCAGGGATTGCAAACACATATCAAGCGGGAAGTAGCGGCATTATGTCATGACCGCTAATGCGTTTTTATTAAAACCAAAAGCCATGATTCAGGTGGAAACTATGGTATAAAGCACTTGGCAATCAACCACGCAGCTCTTGTAAACAGGACAGATTTCCGGTGTAAATTTGAAGACGTGAGGAGCCGTGGGTAATTAGGCTGAGCTGTACAGAGTACAAAAAATGTTGTTCAGCTGCTGCATGCTGGGATAAGTCATTGTGTTTTCCCACTGTTCCTATAGCAAAAGAGTCGTGCCACTGTGAGACTGATAACACGGTGCTTACACAGTCGAATGCTTTTATGCAACTGTTACCCAGGGGGGAAAAAATTGAAAACAATAATCCCGAAACTGGAAGGTCACCAACCAGTGCCTTGATTGCGGTTTTCAAAACAACCACTTAGACGTAGATTTAAAAGCAGCAAAGAGCACCTTCTGGGTGCCTGGTTATGTTGCATTAGATTTTATTAAAGTGTAGGTGACATATCTGCTCACATAGCTGAAGCATCTCATTTAACATACAAGTCACTTAATATAAGGCAGCTTTGCTTACAGCGATGAGGAAGGTGATTGAGATTAATGTTTCCAGGCTTCGACATCGAGGGCCTTCCATCAGCTGTGTGGCCGGGTGGAGAGACCGAGGCTCTGACCAGGATAGAGCGCCATCTGGAGAGGAAGGTCAGTGCTGCATGTTCATCAGAAAACACCTCCATGATTTTTTATTTTTTTTTAATTCCATTTTGTAAGTGTAGAACTGAAAAACACACCTTATAAACAGCCTTAAACTAGATCTTCAAATGAATAAGCCTTTATATCTGAAACTATTTAGAATAAGGTCTCTGCTGCGTTTACATTCTAATGCACAATAATTGAGTGATATCTAACATCAGGGTTGACCAATTTATTTTTTTTATTATTATTATTAGTAATGATAGACACCAATAACCGATCTTTAGAGTGAAATAAATGAAAATCATGGTGTCAGAATTCATTGAAACACAAACTCCAACACAAATCTATGTTCTACACATGTCTAACTAAAATATCTTGTCAACATTTATCCTTAATAGCTTCTTGCTCTTGACATGTAACCAATCACATTGTGCTGTGAGAGGGAAATTTTAATTTTGGGATGGCCTGTAACGGTACAATAAGGTGAAGTGGAACACGTTACCAGGATGGCACATCTTGCTTGGAAACATTTAAAAAATTAATAAAAATTGGGCTTGTGTTTCATTCACAGTTTGAGCAACATATCACTCCCTGTTTGTCAAACATTGCACTGTTTACACATTTTTTTCAAAGTCAGGAAAGCCATGAACATCTGTAAATCTTTTGTGGACATGACTGAAAATACAGACAACTCTACAAACATCCAATAAATAACCATAACAGCGAGCAGGCAAAAGGTGTCGCTGATGGATAGACTTCAAGCCAATGTCCTGTCATGCACGGTTTGCATGCACGTTGTGGGGTGCAGGAAAATCACGTGTATATATAAGTCACCGATTTTGCAATGAAGCCTGAGCCCTAAGGCGCTTCACAGGAACGCAGGAGGCATTCCAAATTACAAGTGTTTCGTTTACTTTTAATTTGTACTACAGCTGTCCTTACAAAGCACATAATGGTTCGTGCCAAATGTCTATACAAGCTACAGTGCAAATCAGTGCACCGACATGCAGCCGCATATCCAAATAAGTCCATTTTTACATTTATTTTTCAGGGATCAGTTAAAATAAATGCCAGTCAGAAAAAATCCTGAAACTGGATTTATTAATTAGCTGGTTATCATTTGACCTGTAATCCAACACTTAATTAAAAGTCAATAATGTGTGACTTGTTTGGCTATTGAGACATTAGTACAACTTCTAGCTTGTCACAGTTGTGTGTTGCTCTTTAATTCACCAATGTCTTATCTCTCCACCATTTCTCTTTCTCTCTGTCTGTTTCTCTTGTCTCTTTCCTTCCAGGCATGGGTGGCCAATTTTGAGCGTCCCAGGATGAACGCCAACTCGTTACTGGCCAGCCCGACAGGCCTCAGCCCCTACCTGCGCTTTGGCTGCCTCTCCTGTCGCCTGTTCTACTTCAAACTCACCGACCTTTACCGCAAGGTCTGCTTACAACTCTTACACCTGTCATTTGCAAAGAGGTTTCACATTCCTGAAGGAAGTGTGTTAAGTGTTCTCGACAATTCCAGACTCTCATGTCAATAAATGTCTAGTTAGATGTGTACATCACAGCAATAATAAGATTTGTTTCGGGTTTTTTTTTTAATATAGCACTTTACAATGATGCAAAGTGCACTGGTAGATTTGAAGTATAATCATATATACCTACTTAGATTTATGTGCATCCAAAACAGAGCTGGCCAAAGTCAGTCATTCAATCAAAGTAGCTAAACAACAAAAACATACACAAACTTTCAAACTTCATGATTTTAAAGGAACACACCAGTTTAGTGATTTAAGGATTGTGTAATAACTTATTTATTTCTTTAGATAATTACTTTCATTGTGCATATGAGTTGCTTTAAATGGGCTTGATAGACATTTTTCAAATATACCACAGAGTAGCAGAGGCTCAAAATGTTAATTATCGTTAATCAGCACTAAAATATTCAGGCCGTGTGACTCAGCTGGCTGTTCAGGGTCATCGACGTGCAGGTGTGCAGGTCAATCTGAGTTAATATTATTCACTGTATTTTGACGTGACCCTAGTGAGGATTAGGCAGTGTACAAATTATGGATGAATGGATGGATGGAAATGTGTTATGCAATCGATACCAGAGGGTGGCGTAGTGATACCACAACACAAGCAGGGGCTTGACCTTCCCGAGTTGGGTTTCAAGGGTGACGTGTGTGATGTTGAAAGACCAGATACACCCGATGACACAGGAAGCATTACTGATGATTTGTCTGGGTATGTTAAAGGAAGTAAAATAGGGGAACTCAAGGTGAACTGAGGCTTTTTAACTGTGCAGCTTTCATCTTAACAATTGCCACAGAAATGTGAAGAAAACCTCCACTCACTGTAAAAAGCAACTTGACTGCCTGTAATACAACCATGGCCCGTATTCGTCTTCGTCGGTGTTGGCTCCTGGGAGCTACAGGACAAAACCAAGTGCATAATTAAGAGGGGGTGTCACATACTTAAGTTTTCATTAACAAACAGAAATATATTAAAGAAATCGGGGGAAAAAAACATCAGTGAGATTTATAAAAATAGGTTGTATTTACCACCATATTTTCTGCTGCGTATTGATTTCAGTGCTTTTTGCTGTGTTCAAATTTCTCCAGGTGAAAAAGAACAGCTCTCCTCCGCTCTCGCTGTATGGCCAGTTACTGTGGCGCGAGTTCTTCTACACCGCAGCAACCAACAACCCACGCTTTGACAAGATGGAAGGAAACCCCATCTGCGTCCGCATTCCCTGGGACAAAAATCCAGAGGCACTGGCCAAGTGGGCTGAGGCTAAGACAGGCTTTCCCTGGATAGACGCCATCATGACTCAGCTGAGGCAGGAGGGCTGGATCCATCATCTAGCCAGGCATGCAGTGGCCTGCTTCCTCACCAGAGGGGACCTGTGGATCAGCTGGGAGGAAGGGATGAAGGTGAGGTGGCAGAAATGTACATGACATGGTGACAAGAAGCTGCGGAGAGAAGATGTAGTGTGGATGTAGGTGAACTTGAAATCTGACTGTTAGTGGTAATTGCAGTAACGTCTCGAGAATAATGCAGCCTATTCTTTTTTACTGTTCAATTGTGCTCGCAAAAGCCTCCAAAAGCCTGCATGACATAAATTCCGTCAATCACCAAAGTCAGCAAGGGTCAGCGGCAGCCCAAAAGTTGTAATTACTTGTGCAAAATAAATAAGATAGGGAAATCCCTCAAACAAACGGCAACCCAGAGGAAAATCAGTCAACTTTTATTATATGTTGTATTAAGACCTCTGGATGAAAGCTAAAGAAGTACAACGGTAAGCATGTGTCAATTTAGAAAACTCAGAGGTAATATGAAATGTCTGGCTCTTGATGAATACCAAACAACTCTACCATGAGGATTCAGTCTACTTCTCTGCAAAGAAGTGAGTTTAAGATGTGTTACGACCGGGCTCAAGATGGCCGCAACAAAAGGAGAGACACACCAAGTTTCAAAATGAAAGCTTATCTTTATTCCCTTAAATTATATCAAATTAAAAACCAAACCAATATGGGGTTGTGAGAATACATAGAGTCAGTGGTGTGTGTGCGTGTGATGTATGCATGAATTATGTCTGTGCAAGTGTTGTAAATGCAGATGTCCTAAACAAAGAAAACTAACCCATGACCAGACCGATGCAATACCTGCGGAGGGAAGCAGAGTAGAGAGAGATCAGACTGCAGTCAGCCCTTAAGTAACCCAGGAACACACTGGGTGTCACAGGTGCTCCTGATTATCCTAAACAGCCACTCACAGAACCAATAGCTGAGCTAGAACCACCCACAAGACACAAGATGACCTCAGGGGTCATCACAGATGGCACCAGGTCTGGGAGAAGAGAGGATTTCTTCTTTCCCTCAGAACATCAGTGACGCCACAGAGCCGTAGTTGGCCTTTACATAATGTCTAGCAGTAGTGTCAGTTCTCTTCAAGAACCTGAAAATCATAATACGTTGAGCTGAAAACAGTTTTGTGTTCTCTGTGTTGCTGCAGGTCTTTGAGGAGTTGCTTCTAGACGCAGACTGGAGTGTGAACGCAGGCAGCTGGATGTGGCTGTCCTGCAGTTCATTTTTCCAGCAGTTTTTCCACTGCTACTGCCCCGTGGGCTTCGGCCGACGCACCGACCCCAACGGGGACTTTATCAGGTGGGTACCTTTCCTGTCATCGCCCCTTGGTGCCAACAGCTGACTCCCCTCCCGCCTGGATGGTCCCTTTCCTCCCCCCGTCTCTCTGGATGACACATATATGGGAAAACGTAAAGACAGCAGGAAGCACCTCAGCTATGCATGTATACATGAAGGACCAGAAACACATCTATCCACATCCACATTTATCTAATGAAGGCAGTTTTCAGCTTCTCAAAGGAGATTTATTATTTTGTATTGATCTCAGGGAACACATTGTTAGTAATATTTTTAAATAGTAGGAGTAATATTCCACAATTCTGTACTTTTTTTTTATCACCTAGTACCTGATTTTCTCCCACAATGTTTGACAGTTAATGAAACACCTTCGTGTCCACATAACACACACTCATACAGTCACACAAATAGCCGCTACAGCATCTTAGGTTTAGTTTAGCTGACAAAAGCAGAGCGGGAGAGAGAGATGGAGGGACAAAGGGGGACCTCCAGATCTCTGGGTAAGTGAATGAACGACAATGAATATCCTTTCCTCCTCCATTTTATTTTGCCCATCAGGTCTTTTTCTTTTCTGTTAAAACTTCAGCACTTTAGTTTTTGGAATCAGGCATGCGTTTTGTAGTAATTTCAGTGTTCACAGTGTACCTCTTTGCGTGCCTTTTTTAATTGTCTGTGAATGTTTGGTGGTTGTGTACACGTGCGCATCTTTGGATTTATAACAGATGATTTTTACTGCAGAGGCGTAGACTTAATTCTTCTCTTTCTCTGGATGTGGCTCTGTGTTTGTGTTTTTTGGCTCATCTGTTTTTTGGGGGATTGGGAGAAAAGTTCAGCTATCCCTCTCCCCTTCGCAGATTGTAGCTGATTGCTTTTAAGGTGATTGGCCGGTCTCACACCCCTCCACCCAGGTGCAGCCAGGTTTCTGGCCAGGGCTGCCTTGGATGGAAGTCGGGCAGCGAGTTGAGAAATCGTTGGCCGCTTGTTTTGTTTTTTTTATTCACTTGTGCAACCCTGAGGGACGGGACTTCGCTCACGCCCCAGCAGCATTCTCTGGGCAGGTTTGTTACTCGGTAGCGTCTCATTTCGTCAAAAGGGATTCTAACCGCTTGGTAGGGGAATGCATACGCCTTGCCTGCATTTGTTAGGTAGAGGACTATGAAGCATTCCCCAGAGGGTAGTGAGGAGAGGCGTTGGGCCAGCTGTAGTTCTGCCATCGCAGTGTTGCACAGTTGGTGCCGGTACTCGTTACCTGTGCTAAGCCACGCGAGCCGGTCCATTGTCCAGACGCTGGGCAAAGCCCCTCATCCGGCCCTTTGTGAAATGTTCAATGGTGCTCTGCTTATGTGAATGCAGCCCTACTGGTGCAGGCGGACCTGGAGCAGTGGTTGGCTAGTGTAGGGGCTGAGAAGCAGATACACCCGTGCACATGACAATCCATACATACATTTCATTTCATTAGCACATCTGTCATGCATATACATGCGTAGCCGAAATTGTGTTCAGATGCAGCGCAAAAAGACTGTTTTTATGAAGCATGTCAGTCAAACCACCAGTAAAAAGAATAAGGATTGGCTTTACAAGATTGCAGTTGGGATGCTGGAGTGGTATTTAAGGTATGACTCTACCTGAGTTATTCACATATTAGGGAAAAGTTAGAAAAACTATAAAACTACTTGACTAGAATACATATTTAGGTTGAGACCCGACAGAGTTGTTATTCATGGACATGAACTTCGCTAATGCAATAATAAACCTAGAAACTGTACTATTCTAAATTATGGAACCTAACTTAATGTAGATATTCTGGCTTGACCCTAGAGTGTTGTTATTTGTGGAGATTAGCCAGGCTTATTTACAGATCTTTTTAAAAATATAGTAATTAAAGTATTTTATTACCTTATTATATACCATATATGTTTTTAATGCTTTTTTTTTTTTGGGAAGGGGGGGGACATGATTTTAAACAATACAGAGATTAAAGTTAGGTTGTATCTCAGTGTCCCATGATAAAAATAATCATATGCATCAGTTCACACAGTCCACCTCACATGCACCCGCCTCCACAGACTCCCTCACACATCACCTGCTCTCCGCTTGCTACCGGCAGGTCGCGGGTCTTCCTGGCAAAAGGGTTGTGGTCCCTTTTGGTGAAATGAGGGGGCTCCCTAGTGGGCCAGCCTAGAGTGTGGTGCTGTGGCTGTGGGAGGGGACAGTCAGCAGGGAGGCTTTTGGGCCAGCTGACCACTTAAAAGACAACCACCACAGTCTGAGGGACAGGGGGAGCAGGCATGAGCTCTTTTCTCAGTCCACCGCTGTCTGATCATGGGGGATGGAGTTGGGGGGGAGGTTGGAGGGAGGGTGGGGGGCCTGGAGCTGTGAGGTATAATGGAAGACTTCTGTCATCGACAAACAACTTACAGCAGAAACTTAGCATTTAGCCACGTTTCTCCAGACTGACAGACACTGAGGTGGAAGCTGAGCTTTAGGAAGAACCTACAAGCATTCACATATGGAGATGTTTTTTGTTTTGTTTT